>NC_060972.1:2937398-2939898 GCF_910589235.1 Vespa crabro | reverse complement strand
ATCACGCCTCCGAGAAACTACGTATCTTCTTTACGACTTAACCGTACGAAAAAGAGAAAATCAGCAAACAAAAAAAAATCAAGAAAAAAAATCTCTCTCTCTCTCTCTCTCTCTCTCTCTTTCTCTCTTTCTCTCTGTCTCTATTCATCGCCGTACCAACCCCTTCTCACCGTTCTCTTTCCATCCAGATTTGAAAATCGTTTTAAGAGACTTAGCTTCGAAGACATAGAGGTCCGCTCCGCTTTTATATATATATATATATATATATATATATATATGTACCACCTATCTCGGAAGAAGTTCGAATCGATAATCGGTTAGGTCCGGTTAAACTGGTCGACTGGTCGGAGGTAGGACCTTATAAAAAGACGTTCACCGAGGCAACGGAAGCTACAACATTATTACAATTTTCTACACCGCGAGCACGTTCGTGTTCAACTTACAGATTATCCTTGTTGAGTAGTACGTAAGTAACTAACATATATATATATATATATATATATATATATATATATGTAAGTACCAATGTCGTCCTAAGGACGAGGATCACCGTTCGTAAATCCGATCGCGATCGATCCACCTCGAGCTTGCCACGTCGAGCGTTTCTGAGAACAATGATCAGATAGGAGGAAGAGGAGAAAGGAGGAGAAAGAAGGATGAGAAACGGGGATGAAGAAACTTCAGCCGATGCCACAGAAAATGACAAAAGGAAGAAATGTCGAGCGTATGCGGAGAAAATAAAGAAAGAAAGAAAGAGAGAGAGAGAGAGAGAGAGAGAGAGAGAGAGAGAGAGAGAGAGAGAGAGAGAGAGAGTGGACATAGGGAGGAGAGGGGAAAAAAGAACTCGTTCTGTTCCCCCTTTCCCTCATCGGACCCATCTTTGTCCTGCTCTCGGCGCCCCTCTTTCGAGACACTGGACGCACGCGCTGACGCGACAACCTCATTTGTGCACGTCCGTTTCCATGGGGTGGGAGTAAAACCAAAGGAAAGAGAGAAAGAGAAAGAGAGAGAAAAAGAAAGAAAGAAAGAGAGAGAGAGAGAGAGAGAGAGAGAGCAACGAACCGGTGGAATGAAAGAGGATCGAACGGAAAGGAGTATAAAGAGGGAAAGAAAAAGACAGAGAGAGAGAGAGAGAGAGAGAGAGAGAGAGAGAAAAGTAGTCGACTAGATGGACACAAGATCGAAGAACGTTGGAAAGGACCAGGAGAAATGGGGTGAGACCGAACGAGAGCTTAACGCATAAGAAACCAGAGAAAGGCACGCGGGTGTTTGTTCTGTTTATATACGCGCGTGTGCGTATATATGTATATATGTATGTATGTATGTATGTATGTATTGGATGGGTAATAGGGGTGGGGATGGTAAAGAGGAAAGAGGAGATGAAAGAGGATAGAATGAGAAAGAGGGGGAAAGAGGTGCCGCGCGTGTGTGTGGAGAGAAGGAAAGATGTTGAGAAAAAGAGGAACGAATGGAACGAAGAAAGAGAGAGAAAGAGAGAGAAAGAGAGAGAAAGAGAGAGAGAGAGAGAACAGGGATGGAAGGTCCAATCAAGAGAGCAGGGTACCGCGCTGACGTGATTACAGCCGCCGCGCGTGACCAGAGTTAGCTCTGCCGACTTGCTCGTCTCGTCTCGTTCCTTTCGTATTCCTTTCAGTTTACTCCTGCCACCCTGGGTCATTTCTGGGCAGCGAACGTTGACACGATTCCGCGATCTTGTCGACGGCGCATAGCACGTTCCTCTTCGGCTCCGATATGCGGGCCTAGATTTTATACAAGAGGTGGATGATCTTTCTTCTCTCTCTCTCTCTCTCTCTCTGTCTCACTCACTATCTTTCTCTTCATGTTTTTCTTTCTCTTCTTCTTTTTCTTCGTTCTCTTATCTTTGCTTTCATATATTTCACATCATTCTTTTAATTACTTTTATCTCATCCATTTCATCGACAATATTATTCTCCCCTAATCGAACACTTTCCATTCGTAAAAAGCATAATTGATGATATTTCGTATTTCGTATTTTTTTCCAATATCCCGTTCCATTTATCTGTAAATCCAATGTACTTGTACAGATTTGTCAAGTGTGAAAATTTATCAATTCTAAAGGAAACAATTGAAAGTGATCGAAAAATAAATATCACTTCGATACGATTGAACTTTGTCTGCTATTTTTATTTCAATTTGAATCATCTAAAATGATCGTCGTCGAAATTCGATTGAAAAGAGAAATTCGAAATATCGTCATGGACAATAAATTTTTTTTTCCTTTTCCAATAAAATCTTGTAAACGAACGAAATCAATGAAATATATCAAATCCTTTCCTCCTAATACAAAATGATATCTAAGATATCGTGTAATTACAATGGTACGAAATTAAATTAAATTAAACGAAATAAAAAATGAATACAATACACATATATATATATATATATATATATATATATTGAAAACTAAGGGATAGTATTTAATTAATAAATAATAAAATGTATGAATTATTATCTAACG
>NC_060972.1:2917398-2932398 GCF_910589235.1 Vespa crabro | reverse complement strand
TCCTCTACTTCTTCTTCTTCTTCTTCTTCTTTTACCTCCTTCTCTTCAGGCCATTCGAACTCTCTCTCTCTCTCTCTATCTCTCTCTGCTGCCGCTATTGCTATTGCTGTTGCTGCTGTTGCTGCTGCTGCTGCTGTTGCTGCTGCTGTTGCTGCTGCTGCTGCTGCTGCTGCTGTTGCTGCTCCTCTCGCGCGTTCTCTCCTTATCGTGTCCCGATCTCGAGGCCTCTCGACTTCACGTGGCGTGCCCTAATGACGTCTTGGAAAGAACGGGTACCGTCGCCATCTAACAGGAGACTTTTTCACGTTCCAATGCTAATCTCACCAGAGTTCTCATCTCCGAGATTTTCTCTTTTTCCCTTTTATCCTATCCCTTTTTTCCTTCCTTAATTTTTTTTTATCCTCTACCCCTTTCTCTTATTACCTTCCTCACTTTTTCTATTATCTCTATCTACATCTCTCTCTTCCTATTTGTTTCCCTTTATCCAATAACGTGAAATGAATTACTATTCAGAGACATTTACCGTAAAGGACTGAATTAACCGATTGGTTCAACTAATTGAGTTACCGAAGATCTTCAGGTAGAGAGAAAGTATTTATGGTAAAACTTCGATTATAATAGTATAGTATCTCCTTAAGGTGAATTTCTAAAGCCTCGAGGGAATAAAATAATTAGATAGGAGCTCTTGTGAAAACTCGCTCTCGCACGATATATCCTCGAAAAAGGTTACCTCGTCCAGAAGTTTATACGGGAGCCGATTGAATCGGTCTCTTAGGGCAAAAAGGGGAGACCGGGCAAAACAAAGGGACTCGCCTGGAATCTCTATCCTCGCGCGCGCGCGCGCGCGCTCGGCCTTTAGAGAGAAAGAAAGAGAGAGAGAGAGAGAGAAAATGGGAAGAAGAGGGAGACGTTGGTGATCATGGTGGTGATGGTGGTGATGGTGGTGATGGTGGTGGTGGTGGTGGTGGTGGTGGTGGTGGTGGTGGTGGTGGTGGTGGTGGTGGTGGTGATGGTGATCGTGAAGGAGGGATAGAGCAAACCCAATGGAAGGAGGAGAACTGAGGTCGAGCCGGAGTCGAGAGAACCAAAGTGGCCTCACGGAAAAAAGACCTTGACTGTGTAACGTGTATGTGTAGACACGATATCTAAGTATGTGTGAGCACGCTGCTCTCGAGACCTGGATGGCTGCTGCAGGACGAACCAGCCGCCAACGGCTAAAAACCTAATTAGATGTCATAATTATATCCAGTGGTGCTCAACCTTCGACAACCATACTTTCCCTCTTGTTCTTTTCCCATCCCTTTTGTTCTTCCTTCTTTTTCCATTTTTATTCTCTTCCTATCTTTATGTGTGTGTTTTTTTTTATTTATTTATTTATTCATTTATTTATTTATCTATTTATTTATTTATCTCTCTTCTTTCTTCTTCTCTTTTTTCTTTTTTTTTTCCTTCTTTTTTTTTTTTTTTTTTTTGATATCGTACGACGTACATCGTGCATTTCGATATCTACGGCCTCGTCATTTCTGTTCTTGTGTTTTCTTTTTTTTTTTCCTTTCTTCTTTTTCGAATAGGTAATAGGAATGAGCTTTTTCGTGTTTACCCCCCGTCCCGCTCCTCACCCTCTCATTCACTTAAAGTATGTAATGAACGTTTCACGTCAACGAGGGTATATTTATCCGGCTATATCAGAGATATTATATCGAATTCATGCCATTAATTCTATATTATTAAACGAACAATTCTTATGTATTTTGTCAATATAATCTTGAATATTATTTAATTAGGACCATTATAGTTAGATTCGTCGAATTTGGAAAATTTCGCTTGAGTAATCTTATTTAATACGGTAAAGTATGAATTTGTTGAAAAAAAAAAAAAAAAAAAAAAAAAAATTAAAAAAAGAATAGAGTGAGAGAGAGAGAGAGAGAGAGAGAGAGAGAAAGAGAGAGAAAAAAAGAATTATGAAAGATGCACGTGGATGTCAACGCACATATACATAGAAGTGAACGCATATACACGTACGAAAAAGAAAAATATATGATACGCGTTTTTGGAATATTACTATTATACGGCACGCAGCGGGTGCGTACTACTTGAGTAACAGTGTGCGGCTTGAAACGAGATACTCTGCACCTCCGCGTCTCGCTGATACCACCTGTTGAGCCTTAACGTTCGAGTATTTCGTATCAAAAGCTGAGAGTAGTGTTCGTGATATGAAAGAGAGGGGAGAAAGTGAGAGAGAGAGAGAGAGAGAGAGAGAGAGAGAGAGAGGTGAATTAGTAAGGGGTCGAAGGGGCATAGGACGTCAATGACGAAAGACGATGCTCCATGAGGGAAGAAATATTATGTGAATAGAGGGGAAAAAGAGAGGGAGGGTGGGAGAGAGAGAGAGAGAGAAAGAGAGAGAGAAACAAGGAAATAAGAGCTCTTTGCTTTTATCGGGATATGTGTAATACGAAACAAGAATCAGAGAATCATTCTAAACAAACTATTAAATGAAATATGAGCAATTATTTTCCATCTCCTCGATGAAATGATAATACAAATATCAATAATAATTTTTATCATAAACTTTAAAATATAAACGTATGGTGATAATTTTTTCAAATGACATTATAACGATAAATAATAAAACGATATTGTTAATATCTTCAAAGGAATTACAAGAGAAAAATTTCATTAGAAACGTATCAATGCGATCGGTATCGTTTTTTCTTCTTTTTTTTTTTCTTTTGTTTTTTTTTGTTTGTTTTTTTTTGTTTGTTTTTTTTTTTTTTTTGTTTTTTTTTTCGTGAAAACAATCCCTCATTCGTTCTTCGATCGAGGATAAAGAAATTCCAATGAAAAAAAAGTTCGATCAAGATCATTTTTATTTCAAGACCCGTTACATGAACAATATACATACACGCATTATATTCGCACGATCGAAGGATGATAATTAATAAAGCGAAAGAATCAAAAAAAAAAAAAAAAAAAAAAAAAAAAACAAACAAAGAAACGAAAATGAAAGATAAATGGAGAAAAGAGAATCGAATATTTTTGCGAATTCACCTGAAATGATATGGCAAAAAAATTATACTAAAAATCAATGATAATTAAAGTATTATTCGTTATTCGTAAAATATAAGATTATGAATGAACCAGCAAGAGTAAGATTTATGGAAAAGTAATGGTACCTACATACACACACGCAATTAAATATGTGTGTGTGTGTGTATATATATGTGTCGACACCTGTCATTTTAAGGGAACATATAAAGGGTGAAATGTCGGATCTAAGGGAGTCCTTACATTTCATGGAGAGTTAGCAACGTTGTTGTTGTAAGGGCTGCTCTCGATGAAACCCTTCGGCCAAATCACTCTTAAACGTAATGCCGCCACCTGTTGCTCGTAAACCTGCGATGTCGGGGAGGTATCGTCGCACAAGGGGTTCTCCATTCGATCTTTTAAAAATAATCTCTTTAAGATGAATATCTTTCAATTGTAATTAAAAGTCAATGAAATTTTAACATTAATATAAAAATTATTATTAAATAATAGAAAACGTGTAACAGGTAATTGGATATAACTGAATGACTTGTTTCTTAAGATTAAACTTTCTTTTTGATTGGTACTTGTCACAAAAAAAAAAAAAGAAGAAAGAAGCAAGAAAAAGAATTATTAAGAAAGAAAAAGAAAAAAAGGAAAGAAAAAAGAGAGAATAATTATTGCAAATCTTCAAATTTTTTTTCTTTTTAATTAATTCATTCCAAAAGCTTTTCTATTCCTTTTTATCATATTGAATCGATTATTAACGGATGAAACTTTCATGTATTAAAAGTTCGAACGATCGAAAATCTCCCCTATTGGTTAACAGGTTAAACGGGAAAGAGATGAAGGAGAATTAGTAATGAAAGGTGTGAAGAGTGTATATACGCATATAGTATTCTCTCAAGTAGTAGGCGCCTTTAAACGCACAAAGTGTCTGTTTGATCAATGACAGTGATCAATAATTCATCTGCAAATCGATCCTAAGATACCTGGGAGTTCTCCGTACAATTTATACATCGGCATAACACACCGGTTGTTTCAATCTCTTCTCTTAGAGTTAACTCGATCCCTCTTAACCAAAACTCGTTTCCTATCCTATCCTATCCTATACTACCTTATTTTATCCATGACCATGTGCAATTTAATAAACGAAAATCTATCGCTATCTAAAGTAGTTCACAAGAAATATACATTCGTCGTTATTATCGATCAAAGAACATTGATTGATATAAAAAAATAAATAAATAAATAAATAAAAACACACATAAATAAAAAAGGAAGAAGAAGAAGGAAGAAGAAGAAAGAAAGAAAGAAAGAAAGAAAGAAAGAAATCGTGAGGAAGGAGAGTACATCGAAAGTTATAAGAAAGAATGAAAAAGAAAAAAAAGAAAGAATATTTTAACAATAATCGCAGAGACAAAACGAAATGAAATGAAACGAAACGAAATGAAATGAAACGAAATGAAAGTTAAGTCCCGTAGTATGGAATAAAGTTTTTCGACGATGTAACGAAGAAAAGTGCGGCCCTGGCGCAGCCTCCTGTCGTGGACCGGTTCAAAAATACCTCGGATGCCCGCGCTGCAGGCGACGGGCCTTTGGGGTAACAGAGTAGAGTTCTCTTAGTGGGAAAGAAAGAGATAGATACGTGTACACGCACACGTCTACGATAATGGAGAGAAAGAAAGAGAGAAAGAAAGAGAGAGACAGAAAAAGACGTAAAGATAGATAGAGAGAGAGAGAGAGAGAAAGACAGAGAAAGAGAGAAGATTCTCTAGAAAGAGAAAGAGAGACAGAAAAAGACGTAAAGATAGAAAGAGAGACAGAGACAGAGAAAGAGAGAGAGAGAGAGAGAGAGAGCAAAGAAGGGGTAATAGAGAGAATCTTATCTTTGTGTGCGTATGTGTGTATGTATGTATGTATGTGTGTGTGAGAGAGAAAGAGGGACATAGATAGATAGAGAGAAAAAGAAAGATATATATATATATATATATATATATATATATATATATAAAAAAGAAAGAGAAGGTAAACTTGTGAACGCTTGTGAAAGAGATAGAAAGAGTTAATGCTCTCTCTCTCTCTCTCTTTCTTTTTCAGGAGCGCGCGCGCGCTTGCTCTCCCTCTCTCTCTCTCTCTTTCTCGTACGCACGTGTATGCGACGAAGGGGGTTTCGATCGGCGAGTAGCGGCAGAACGCGTCTTTATTATACGAATGGTCGAAGGAGAACCCACCGACCAGGTCTTCTTCCTCCGGATGATGTTGTACTCACGACTCGCTCGTGCAACTCGTGCCTACACACCTACTCGTTTGGCCTTCTCCTTCTATATACGCGAACCGTGATAAACCTCGATTGGGAGTTTACGACGCGCCGTACGGAAGGAAATCGTTCGGATGATCATACTTATCCCTTTTCATATATGTATATATATATATATATATATATATACATATATATGTATGTATGTCGATTGATGTTAAAAAGGGACTATCTTCTTCTGAATCTCGATCTTTCTTTTTCTTATATTCTTTTTATTATTTTTTCATTTTCTTTCCAATAGGAACGATTTAATGATTTATCGATGATCAGGTATAATGCTAAATTGGAATGAAGATAGATTAAGTCCTTTCGTTTCTTTCTAATTACCGTTGAATTCGATAATTAACGATAAAAATATCTGAACTAGGCTAATCTCTTAATAAATGTCTTTTTTTTCTCTCTATCCCTCTCTATCTCTCTCTCTCTCTCTCTCTCTACCTTTCTACCCCTGGTGGGATCGAACGCAAAAAAAACCGATTTTATTGACGATTAGGAATAACGATTGGGAAAGAGATGACGTAGGTTAAAACTAATCAACTCTAATCGACCAATGGATTAAAGTTGTTTCGCTTTTTTTTCCCCCTCTTTTCATATTTCTTTTTTTTTTCCTCCGTTGCATTTGGAATTACTTAAACAGTCTGCATAATAGCCGAGGCAAATATCTGAGCTAAATCTAATCTCATGATAAATTAACTTTGTTTTTTTCCTTTTCTTCTCGTTTTTCTTTTTTTTTTTTTTTTGTTTTTTTTTTTTTTTTTTATTGACGATTAGCAAAATAACGATTAGGGATAACTTATTAGGAAAGAGATGACCTAGATAAAAACTAATCGACCAATGGATTAACTCATTTCGTTTCGTTTCGTTTCGTTTCGTTTCTTGCCTTTGCATTCGAAATTACTTAAACAGTCTATATAATAGAAAAGTAAAATATTTAATTGAATTTCATAACAACTGACTTTATTCATAGTGTTTAATATGTTCGAGACGTGCAATGAATAATCAATGATTAAGATCGATCATTAATACATTTTTAAAGATTAAAAAGTATATAACGATAGATCAGATTTGACTTGGTTTGTCATCGTGAATAATGACTGATTCGTGATTGAATTCGAAAAAAAAAAAAAGAAAAAAAAGGAATCCTTTAGCATCCACGTGCAAAATTAAATATCTTAAATTTGAATTAAAACGATATCGTCAATTAAAACAAACGACATATTTCTTCGCTCGATTCACATCTTGAAAAATTTTCTTTCTATTCCTTCCTAATTCTCTAAAATACATTTTGTCCGATTGTATATTGCGTGCGAGCATCAAAAAAAAAAAAAAAACAAAGAAAAACAAAAAAAACCAAAAACCTAAAAAGAAAAAGCAAAAGAAGGAGAAAACGAACAAAAAGAAAAAAAAAGAAAAAAGAAAAAAGAAAAAAAGGAAATGAGAAAATAAGTAATCGAAGAAACGAAAGTTGAAAATAATCCTTCTCGAAGGAATTCATGTCTTCGGCATCAGAAGGAAAAGGAATCTTGATTATAGTTAGCGGATTATATCTGAGATTGTTAAGGAAAGGTAGTGGGTAGGAATAGAGGGAGGTAAAGAAGAAGAAGAAGAAGGAGGAGGTGGATGAGAAGGAGGATGAGAAGAAGAAGGAGGACATTGGTAGAGAGGATCGTTGGACACGTCGTGGTAGGTTCGCGATCTTGCTCTTGGAAAAGCAAAGGTAAAGGAGATGAAGAAGTCGCGCGACTCGGTTTGCCAATGTTAAAGTCGGTGAACCTCGGGATGCTGCCAAGCGAGAACCATTAGTCGGCCGATGGAAAGGACCAATAAAAGGCCCTCCGCTGCCGTCGGTCCAGCGACCATAAAGTCGTAGAATTCCTTGTTATGTGGCCGGCGTGAGACTCGTCAGAGACACGCATAAGTGGGAGGGAGATATTCGACGCGTTAAAGAAGGAAAAAGAAGAAGAAGAAAAAGAAGATAAAGAAAAAAGTTCGTAGTGGAGATGGTGGTGGAGTTTGTAGATACAAGAGAGAGAGAAAGAGAGAGAGAAAAAGAGAGAGAGAGAGAGAGAGAGAGAGAGAAGCTTCCAAGTTCGAGAGCGGAAAAGGAAAAAGTTTATAAGGAGAGAAACCCGTGGAGCAAAAGACAGAAAAAGGCGTTAAGAAGGCGCGGCTCTTATAAAATCGTAGCCAGGCTCCTTTATTGGCATCGGGGCGGGAAATTATGTGTACGTTCCGCCGTGGAACCTGTTTCGGGTCGTTTCTCGCGTATAATTGGAACGTTCGGTGCGCCAGCTCCGGACATTACGTGGTCCCGCGGATTCGTTCTTCTTTTCTTTTCTTTTCTTTTCTTTACCTCTTTCTCTCGTTCTTTCTTTCTTTCTTTCTTTCTAAAGTCGAACTCTTTTAATCCTAGATCGCTAAAATTTCTGATGAAAAATAATTATATACACACTATCTACCTAGCCGACCGTATGGATATAAACCTATGGTTTCGTGGAATAAAAAAAAAAAAAAAAAAAAGAAATAATATCCTCAGGATGATTTTTTACTTCGTTCGACAATTGTCTTTCATTCTTCTTCTTCTTCTTCTTCTTCTTCTTCTTTTTTATTTATTTCTAATCGAATAATCGATAATTAACGAATGAAAATATTACAAAAAGAAAAATATTCACAAGTATAATCCTATCGTAGGATTGCCGAAGTAATCGTATGATAAAGATTAAAACAAGGTCGATAAATTCGATGATAAAATTATTTCAAGATAATAAAATAATAACTGATGATTGTAAAGATGAAAGGAAAGATAAATAAATGAAACAAACGAAAAAAAAAAAGAAAAGAAAAGGAAAGAAAAGAAAGAAAAAAGAAGCAAACAAAAAATTTAAACGATTAGATGAAATACGGGTGTAGACGTTGATACGACACGGATTAAAATCCTTTTCCACCTACACACATACACACATACACACACTCTCTCTCTCTCTCTCTCTCTCTCTCTTTCATACTCTTTCTAGATCTTTCTCTAATTCCTTCCTTTTTTGACTACCCTCCGTACCCCTACCCAACCCTTTACCCAACTGACACCCCATCCTCTTCGCCTTTTATGTGCTTTGCTCTCTTTTTCTCCTGTCAAAACCTTCTACCCGTCTACGCGCTTCTTTCTACTCGCTCATTCCTGTACGTGAATCGTGTACGCGCGTAACCGGAGAACTGAGCGTCGACTTTCGACGCTAAAATATCGCCGGCGATTTATATCGCCGGAAGAAGGGTGGGACGACACGTCACAGGGCTGCGTCGTGGACATCGCCAACTTCGACGTATATATGTATGCGAGAAGGATGCAACTCTTTTTTTGTGTTTTTTTTTTTTTTCTTTTTTTACTTTCTTTTCTTTTTTCGTCTTAACGACAAAAACCTCCCCCAACCCCTCCCAATCAAGATCCTTCGGGGACGAGATGATCGATTTGATTTATTCCTTCTTTTTTTTTTTTTGTTTTGACTTCATCTTTCCGTATTTTTTCTTTCCTTATCTTCTTTTCTTTTTTTTTTTTTTTGTTTTGTTTTTTTTCTTTAAGGACTTTTCAGATATCCGACTATTTGCCTATGTCATCGTTGTATGTTAAAACATACAACGATTATATATATTTTCGTTTTTTGTTTCGATAAAATATTAATAATAATTATTATGATATGTTATGGATTATTAGCAAATAAATCTTGATTAAAATGAGATAGATCTTGATTATGAATTATGATTATTATGATGTAAATTTTGATCTATTTATAATATGATATCTATTATGTTATTAATGAATAATATCGTAAGAAATGTTCTAAGAAGAAGAAGAAGAAGAAGAAGAAGAAAAAGAAAAAAAGAAAATAGTAAAGACAAGTAAAAAATGTCCATACTATAGGACATTTTTTTCTTTTTTTCCCCCCCAAGCGAATTTTTCGTGAAAGAAATAATCCTCTCCCGCCGGGAGGTTAATCGAACGTGACAGGACTCCTCTTTCGCGTATGTCTGACACGTACCGTTTCCTTCTCACTTCCCTTTATTCTGGTCGCGCGCATCGACGTCTAAAAATACACTACATTCGTATTTTTTCACGTAATACGAATAAACAAGTCGGTCACCCACCTTTTGTAAATGAGAAAAAAGGAAAGTCTGCCAAAGGAAACGTCAAAGATATGGGATACTCACCTGAAACAAAAATAACAATTGTATCGATAAGATTAATCGAACATGACAATACAATTATATCGTCTTACAAATCTATCAATCTTATTCCCTGATTTTGAGTCTGTTCGATCAAGAGAAAAAAAAAGAAAAAAAAAGAAAAGAAAAAAAAAAAAAGAAAAAATTTCACATGAATGAATAGATTCAAATATTAACGATAGTTTCGAGCCAATGTTGAAGGCAAGAAGAAGGAACTTTGTTAACTCTCTTAGATTTGAATAAATTTTCATAAGCAATTCTATTTCTCTTTCTCTCTTTTTCTATTTCTCTCTCTCTCTCTCTCTCTCTCTCTCTTTTTCTCTCTTCGCGAAAGGTTTAGTATTCAAAACGCCACTCGCTATACCATCCGGTGTACGGAATTCCTATTGCGATAAGACCTTCCACAGTCGCAGGACGGACGGACCCAACTTGAAGCGGTTAATGCGAGCCATTAAGGTCGATTTACATCAACCGCAAGCGTGCTCGCGCGAGCGCGCCCTCTCTCTCTCGCGCGCGCGCGCTCGTGCTCGCGCGAGCGCCAAAGAATGTCTCATCATTGAACTTAATGGACCTATTTGCACCTACCCTTTCGTACGGCACTGACTCTCCACTAACAAGACCTCGGTCGTAATCTTTGAGAATTTCTCCCTTCTAATGTTATTCTCCATAATATTGCATTTAAATTTTACTCTGAATGTTTTTCTTTTTTTTTTTTTCTTTTTTGTTTTTTTTTTCTTTTATTTTTGGTATTTTTTTGTATTCGAAAATTTTCAACGATCGTCCATCTCGTTTATCATGAAAAACTTCTTTCAATTCTAAACAATGATTAATTATCTATAACGCTTTGATACGCGTGTAAATAACGCTGTGTGTCTTAATCGAGTATTTTTTTTTTTTTAATTACAAATTTCCATATTAACTCGTTGAATTATCAATACAATATAATACACACTATACTATAATATTTTTATATTTATTTATTTACTTTTCTTCTAATTATTAGAAGAAGTTTCGAGTCTTTCTTTTCGTTTCTTTTTTCTCTTCTTTTTTCTTTTTTTTTTTTTTTTTTTTTTTGTTTCTAACATTAACAAAAAAATTGAAATTACAAAGTCGACTCAAGCGTTCAATTTTTCTTCTCCCCTCCTCTCGAATACTTTTATTTCGAAAAATTAACTGAAAATATTTCATCGGCATTATTCGGAACCATCATACATCGAGTGTCGTATTTATTTATAATTTTGATAATACGTTCCCGATTATAAAGACGTCCATTGTCTAATGTAATTAACGAGACTCGAGATGTCTCGTTTCTTCTTTACACTTGGCGATTTCAAACTTGGCTTGAAATAACGAAGAACATAGAAAATAAAGGCTACGTGCGTCGGGCACGAGTTATGGCGGGCTTGTTGCTCCATTGCTCGTCTCGAAGAGACGAGAGAGACGAGAGAGACGAGAGAGAGAGAGAGAGAGAGAGAGAGAGAGAGAGAGAGAGAAACGACGCCTTGGAAATATGCCGGGCTATTTAAATTTATTAATTGAGCGATATCAATGAACCCTAAGCCAACAGTACTCTCATTGAATTCACTCGAACTAAAGTGCGTTTGAGATAACTCCGTCCGACAAATTCTTTTGCATCCTCCTGCAATCGTTCTAACTCCCCTGGATCATTAATCTTCGAAATATATATTTTATTTTTTTTTTTTTTTTTTTTTCAAAAAATCGCACAACTTTTTCTTTAATTTTTCTTTTCCATTCCTTTCTTTTCTCTCTCTCTCTCTCTCTCTCTCTCTCTCTCTCTCTCTTTCTCTCTCAGCACGACTTCTATCCGACAGTTTTCTTATTTCTTTTTTTTTTTCTTTTTTTTTATATAACCAACAAAAAAAAAGAAACAAAAAAAGAAGAAAAAGCAGAAGAAAATCTAAACGAAATTACAACAATCGTCTTGATAATTATAATAAGTAATGATTTTTGATATTGTTTCTAATAGTATACTATGGTGATCTGCAAAAATGAGAGGAAAAAAAGAGACGACAATTAATTGTCTGATTTAAAATCGATCATACAATATAGTTTGAATCTGTATCGAGAATGCACTATACACATATACGGGTACGAGCTGTCGAGGCGACTTGATTATTAGCGGACCAATCATTTTAATGGGTAATGTCGAGGGCGACCGATAACCCCGCGTGATAAAAGGACCGCTTCTTCTCGCGACCGATCAAACATTGTGGCATGACGACTGTAGGATAAAGAGAGAAAACAATATCGGATCTTAATACCTTTTATATAAATTCATCTTTGAATTGACGATACTTTTGTTTATATAACATCATAATTTTCTAATTTCATTAAAATACATTAAAGTACAAATATAATTGTCATTTAATTTATTAAATAATAAATGAAAATTGTACGCCTATAATAAATATATAAATGTAATGAAAGGAAAAAAAAGTAACTTCGTTATGAATTATAAGAAATTTTAAAATAGTGTATCTGAGGAAGAATAGAAAAAAAAAAAACAAAAAAAAAACGGGAAAAGTAAAGAAACAAAAAGAATTTACGAGGCAATGCGAACGAGCTCGGTCAAAAAATTTTGTTTCCAACGGCAACAAAGTCACGAAAACGAAAAAAAGGACGAAAGAAACATAAAAAAAAAGGAAAAAAAACAAAAGAAAAAGAAAAAGAAGAAGCAGAAAAAGAGTTATAATGAAAAAGAAAGAAGAGAGACAGAAAGAGAAAACGAGGCCACCCACAATTTGACAAATGAATGGACCTTAGCTAGAGCGCCAACAAGTGCTTGGTAGGAGAGATAATAAAAGGGAAGAAAAAAAAACAAAAAAGAAGCAAAAATATTAAAAAAAAAAAAAAAAAAAAAAAAAAAGCAAAGAAAAGAAAAAAAAAGAAAGTATGTAAGAAAGAAAGAATGAACGAACGAACGAACGAACGAACGAACGAACGAACGAATGAAAGAAAGAGGTAAAGAAGACGTAGTGAAAATCTTGGAGCGCCTTTTCGAGCATGAAACGCCGAAGAAGGCCTTTTTAATCCTGATTAATGCCCCTGGAAAGTCGCGTTAACGCTAATGCCAGGCAAAGAGAGAAGGGCCCCGCATATCCAATGGCCGTTCTCTATCCATCGTCCACGTCATCTCCTTCTTCATCTTTTTCTCTTTTTCTTTCTCCCTCTCTCTCTTACACACACACGTTCTCCCTTTTCATCGTCTTCATCGTCTCTTTCTGCGCTAGAAGAAATCAAGCAATTCGACTACCCCCACGCATTATTTTCCACGCAAAACTGTCCTGAGCGTTCCTTGATGTTCGCCATCTGCCAGGGAAGATTTACAAGGGACGATTTAAAATCGAATAAGAGAGTCGACGAGACGATGACACTTAAGAACTTCAAATATGTCTACTTATATATATGTGTATATATATATATATATATACATATAGAGAAAGAGAGAGAGAGAGAGAGGAGCGCACACATCCATGCGTTTGTGTATGTGTGAGAGAGAGAGAGATTGAGGATCATTAAAAAAAAAAAAAAAAAAAAGGAAAAAAAAAAAGAAAAAAGAAAAATAAAAAGGAAAACAAAAAGGATCGATTAATTTCTCGGACACGTAGGGTGGTGAACGAGTTAGGGAAGAATTCGTGAAACGAAGAGAAAGAAAAAAAAAAAAAACAAAAAAAAAAGAAAAGAAAAGAAAAGAGGAAAAAGAAACGAAAAGTAAAAAAAAGAAAAAGGATCAAGAAGGAAAAAAAGAAAGAACGAAAGGAGGAATGAAAGAGAGAAAGAAAGAATGAAAGAAAGAGAGAAAGAGAGAAAGAAAGAAAGGAAGAAAGAAAGAAAGAGAATGAATCGAAGAATCGATCGGATCGATTCAGCGAGAAACGCGGGACGAATCTTTGCGTGTGAGAGCCCCTTAAAGATCGTGACCGGCGATTGAGTTGTATCCAGCGTTTGTTAAGACCGCGAGAGGAAGAGAGGGTGAAAGGAAAGAGAGAGAGAGAGAGAGAGAGAGAGAGAGAGAGAAAGGATAAAAAAGGTCCGTAGAACGAACGAACGAGAGAGAGAGAGAGAGAGAGAGAGAGAGAGAGAGAGAGAAAGAGAGAAAGAGAAAGGTGGAGAGTCTCAATCGAGACGTACGAGGCGATGCATCATCTCCGGTGGGCAATGAATCGAACAGAGAACGAAATAGCGTTGCGTGTGCGAGAATACGAGGCGCTTTTAAAGAAGGGAAAGGGTTCGGACTGCTTAAAGAAGTAAGGAAAGAAAAAAGAAAGAAAACGAAGAAAGGTATGGGGTGTGTGACGAGGAGAGAAGAACGCCAACACGTATATGTATCTGTGTGTTTTAAAGCGAGAAAAAGAGAGAGAGAGAGAGAGAGAGAGAGAGGGTGGGACGAAGAAAGAAAGATAGAGACAAGCGCAAACGTGAGGAGAAAAGAGAGATGGAAGAGAAAAGGGTGAAAGCAGACTACAGAAAAGATTTCGTGTAAGAAGAATTCGTTTGTATGTGTTTTAAAGAGAGAAAGAGAGAGAGAGAGAGAGAGAGAGAGAGAGAGAGAGAGAGAGAGAGAGAGAGAAGGAGAAAGAAAGAGAATTTAAAGTTAGAGGGAAAGAGAAAGGGTGGAACGAAGAAAAAAGAAAGAAAGAAAGAAAGAATGAAAGAAAAAAAGGAAGGAAGGAAGGAAGGAAGATAAAAAGAGAAAAAAGATGGAAGGGTGAAAGAGAGCACGAAGAGATTTCACGTAAGAAGCCTAATATATATATATATATATATATGTATGTATGTATGTATGTATGTATGTATGTATGTATGTATGTATGTATGTATGTATGTATGTATGTATGTATGTATGTATGTATGTATGTATGTATGTATGTATGTATGTGCTTTAAAGAGACAGACAAAACCAGAGAGAAAGAGAGAGAGAGAGAAAGAGAAAGAGAAAGAGAGAGGGAAGGAAAATAAGGAACACAAAACTGAAAGAAACTAGAAGGAAGATGTAAAGAAAGGGTGAAATGAATAAAGAAAGATAGAGAGATAGACAGATATGCTGAGAAAGGGAGAAAAAGAAAGTAATAGATGGATATGTTCGGAAAAAGAGAGAAAGAGATAGAAGAGTAAAGGGTGAAGTAGAGCACGGAAAGATTTTGCGGGATCTCTCTCTCTCTCTCTCTCTCTTTCTCTTTCTCTCTTTCTCTTTTTCTTGTATGCGAGACAAAGAAGAACTCGAACGGTATATACTCTCGCGATCTCCCTGGCGCAAACCGCCTTTGAGTTGTACGCATGTACCTCGCGATTCTCTCTCTCTCTCTCTCTCTCTTTTTCTATTTCTTTCTTTCTCTCTCTCTCTCTCTCTCTCTCTCTCTGTCTCTCTTATACAAGCGTACCACACCATGTACAATTCTATTCTCTCACACGCGCGT
>NC_060972.1:2894898-2914898 GCF_910589235.1 Vespa crabro | reverse complement strand
CTTAACATACAATTGTATAAATATTAAATTCAGAAATTTTTTTTTATCTTGATAATAATACTATAATAATAATTTGAATTTTAATAATAATCATAGAAATTTTCGATTATAACGTAATGACAGATCAATCATTCGAATTATTACTTTGTCATTGATTTATGAATTAAATCGAATGAATGAATTAGATAATTATATTCGTCGTATGTGTTAAAAATTATAATTCGAAATATATAATGATATTGTATTATCGTATGATTAATGTTATAAGAAATCATTGGAACGATTTTAAACGAAGGTATGCATATCAATCCAATACTACGGAGTTTCATTTTCAAACAAAGTTTACGAAAGGTAAAAAACAAACATGTACAACAAGAGAAAGGACATTATCAAATACTGCAGCCTCGTGTAAAACGGTCCGCAAACGTACCGACGTAATCTTTCGTTTGCACTCGAGAGAATCGTTTACTTTTTCGATTAAGAGAGGAACCTCAGAGTCCACGTGGCACAGTGTTTCTTTGACTAACAAAGTTTAAGTAGTGGACCTACCCAACTGTTCTCTTTGATCCTAATGTAAGTAATCTTTCAAGATACAAGAAGTAGTTATATACCTTTCGTATATTTCGTATATTTCTCTTTTCACGAATGATTAAACAAATTGATTATATATTATTAAAACGAGATTATAATTTACGAACGAGTAAAAAATCATTATTATTCGTCGTCGTGATCTATCGAAAACCTGTTCAATTTTTTTTTTTTTTTCGAACTATTTATTATGTCAAGAGTCAAATGTGTTCGCGTTCATTGATCGTTCATTCGCTTTTCTTTCTTTTTCGTGGTATTTTTTTTTTCTTCTTTTTTTTCTTTTTCATCGTTGAATATACACATACAATGTATAAATCAAATTAAAAAAACAATAAAAAATTGATCCAATTATATGTTCTTATTCTATTTCATATGATATTATCTTATTTGAATTTATTAATTAACGTGTTAACATATTAAAGCATAGACAATGAACTTACGTAAAAATATATACCAAATAAATAACATAATATAAAGTATCTTAAATGTTAGTAATATCTTGATAATTTTTTCTTAAGTACTTCCTTTTCTTTTTCCCTTTTTTTTTTTTTCTTTTTCTTTGGACTAAAATATACTACTATCCTAATTAAAAATACTCTCATTATTAAAAATTTACACGTTGATAATGACAATGTCTATTGAATGAAAAAAAAACTTATCCTAGACAAAGAGAAAAAAGTTCTCGACTTTAGACAGATCAAATGAAAAAAAAAAGAGAAGAAGAAGAAGAAGAAGAAGAAGAAAAGAAACAAAAATAAAAAATAAAAAAAAATAAAAATAAAAAAAAAGGAAAAGAAATGAAAATAATGAAAAAATCAGAAGAAAAGAAATTAAGCTAGTTGAAAACAACGTAATAAAATTTGTATTAGTTTTGTCGAAAGGGACGTATTGTAGCTGTTATTGTTGCCGTTGCCGTTGCCATTGCTGTTGCCATTGCTGTTGCGCGATCGTGTCGATCGATCTCGTGGAAATCTTAGCGAAGCTAAGAGAGAACATGTTTCGTTGGGTTGGAAAGAACGCTCGGAATTACGGTCGACTTGGGAATCAAGTGTAACCCATCCGAGAACATTTCTATAATCCGAGTCTCGTGCGTGGGCCGCACGAGAGTCCAACAAAGTCGTCGTCCATCCTTGCACGTACACGCCTTCCTTCTTCTTTCGCACACTCAAGACTTAATATACGCGGACACGCAAGATGAACGCGCGCAGGTAGGTACGCAATAATTCTATGGACGCATCTTGTGGGTGGACAGTGGCGCAGCATCAACCATATTTCATATTCTATCTAGGAATATTAGAACGAACTGAAAACTTCAAACTAAAATTCAAAAGAAATAAAATAAGAAGAAGGATAGACAGATAGATAGAGAAAGAGAGAGAGAGAGAGAGAGAGAGAGAGAGAGAGAGAGAGATGATCATTGAAATGATCCGTCGAGAGACACACACACCGAGTATTTGTTTCGTTCAAGAAAAAAAAAAAGTATAGACTATATAAATCGAAATATCACGATAAATCTTAGATGTAATTATAAAAAAAAAAAAAAAAAAAAAAAAAAAGAGAGGAACACGAAAAAAAATGCGATCATCTGTCAATAAGTTCAATGCACTTTATAATCTATCATTATTAATTTTTCCATTGAATAAAAAGTTCACGATGAAATTATTTCCCTAACTTTATCATTAGCTTTTATTATTTCATAATATTATATTAAATAATATTAAAATTGAATTCATTCATTTATATTTTCATCATTGACATATCTAATTCTTAATATTTAAATATCATATCGAATAATACGTACGTTCTATTAATGTAAGAATAATAATATATATATATATATATATTATTATTTTATTGATCTTGACGACGTTACCTATGAAAGAACGAAACGATCAAAACGTAAAACTAGTAACCGGCTAGGTCTTAAACGAAAGGATTGAGTTACCAAGCTAATCGGATGCACGCCCATCGCACGCTGCTACGCATCTCGATACCTTTAAAGCTCGTTTCACAATGTTACACAGAGCGCGGAACTAAAATTGTTGTTAGGTCTCAAATTTTTACGAGAAAGATAGATAAAGAAAGAGAGACAGAGAGAGAGAGAGAGAGAGAGAGAGAGAGGGAGGGAGAGTTCGTATTATAAATGCTGTGTAATATTCGTTGAAATCATCAGTGAAAAAGAAAAAAAGAAAAAGAAAGGAGGATAGAAGTGTTCGTTCAAAAATGTAGGTATTCTAAGCAGGTAAAAGAAGAAGAAGAAGAAGAAGAAGAGGAAGAAGAGGAGGATAAGAAGAAGGAAAAGGAAGAAGAGGAAAAAAAAATTGAAGAGAGGAGGAATGGATAGATTTGGCGAAGGAGAGCACAAAGGCAATAAATCAAAGCAATAAGCAAGCTATGGAAGAGACATCGAGTCTATAAAGATGTTAGTTTAGGACTACAGACCCTTTTGCCATTTGTGCTGGCATTTGGTTAGCCGCATCATCCTTTCTTTTTTTCCTTTTCTCGTCTTCTTCTTCTTCTTTTTTTTTTTTCTTTTCTAACCCCCTCCTTCCCTCCTTACCGCCCCACTTACCTTCTAAAATATTTTTACCAATTATTATAAGTTCAGATTTTTTCTTTTTTTTTTTTTTCAATGGAGATTACACAAAATTTCACGCTCGAACACACGTCTTCGTTGGTTAAGAAAATATATATATATATATATATATATATATATATATATATATATATATATATATATTAAAAATGTAAAAATAAAAAAGCAAAAGAAAGATAATAAAATCATCGATATTACTATTTCTCCTTATAGTCGAACAATTATCGTATATTTTCCCCCACCCCTTTTTTTTCTTTTTTTTTGAGAAAAAATAAATACATATATATATATATATATATATATATATTGTTGGATTCTGTAAAATAGAGTTCCTCGGGCACCGCAAAGAGAAATTATCGGATTCGAATTCTTCGAACCTTTCCAAGAAAGAATAAGGGAGTTAACCTCGAACGAGAAGAAAAGAGGAAAGAAGAGAAGAGAAGAGAAGAGAACCGAAAGATTAAAGCCCGGACTTAATGGCTCAATTAGCGCTTTGTGGTGAGCGGCAAAACACGAAGTGGAACTCCGAGGGAAAAACTCGCTCGCTTCCGATTGCTCGATTTCTCGAAGAAGAGGCGAATGCTTTTCTTGAAAATCCTTCTCGGTACTTGTAATTCATGAAGGACAGGAAATCGATTTTCTAAGGAAATACTGAATGATGACTTCTTTCGAGAACACGATCCTTTCTAAGAAGAGATATAAACTTTTTCGAATGAGAGAAATTGCATTTCAACAAAAGTTCTGTGTATATGTGTGTGTGTGTGCGTGTGTGTGTGTGTGTGTGGGTAAAGTGGGGGTGAGGGGAGGAGGATAGAGGGAGAAGGAGGAGGAGAAAAAAATAGAAGCATTTACAATATTTTTTTTACGGAAAATTTAAAAAGAAAGAAAGAAAGAAAAACAACAAAATCAAAAATTCGAAAGATTAATCTTCAAGTAAGTACTCATAATGTATTCAATAATCATGCTTCATTAAACTAGTCAATCATTCTAATTATGACAGATGTATTTTGCTGTTTAAATTGATCGCACTCTATTAATCCATTCACTGTACATGTACTTTCTATCATTTCTAAAACATCTTCTTGTACAGACTTTAATGAATATTATTCTTTCTTTCCATATTTCTTTTTTCTTCTGTCTCTCTCTCTCTCTCTCTCTCTCTCTCTCTCTCTCTCTCTCTCTCTCTTTTCGATTTTATTTTTCTTTCACCTATATTCATCCCCCTTGCTATTTCTATTTCATCGTATAAACTTTAAACATTAATTTATTCTCACTCCCTACAGTCTTGTCAGATTTTTTTATTACTTCTTCTATACAAAAGTAAAATGTGAACGTACGCATAAATTCATACGACTATTGATAAATTAATATTTAATCTAAATAATGTCTACAAGTAAAAATCAATTATTATATTATATTATCAATAAATGAGTAAATAAAAAAAAAAAAAAAATAGGATAAATAAAAGTTATATATAAAATTAATAGAGAACAATTATTGTGGATAAAATGAAATTCATTATAAAAAAAAATGATACCCTATTTGATATAATTATAAAATACGAATGGTTTTATCTTTCGCATTAAATCATCTCCTCGTAATTTTAAACAAATATACAAACAATATTACAATACAAACAAGTACTAGTTAAGAATTCGAAATAAAGATGTTATCTACCGTAAACAGAGAGAGAGAGAGAGAGAGAAAAGAAGAAGAAGAAAGAAGAAAGGAAAAAAAAAAACAAAAAAGAGAAAAAGGAATAAAAAATCCTTAGAGGAAAAAAAAGAAAAGTCACGTTTCCATACACTTAAATTTTAAGTTTTCGTTTCTACTATAACACGCAACGAACTCTACTCCTCTACGGAATATTTCGGAGTGGTAAATTTTCGAACGCCATAACACTGCCACCGTGCGTTTGTTTGGACAAGAGCATTATGAGATTTTATGTGAGCTAAGCGAGCTTCCTTCCTCGACGCTGCCACGGCTGTTTATGCACCCGAGCGTGTTTCATTCCTCTCCTCCTCCTTCTCCTCCAATTCCCTCTTTTCCTCCTCCTTCTCTCTCTCTCTCTCTCTCTTTTACCAACGGTATTAACGTTGTTGAAGTTTGCAGGAGGAGAATGAAAAGATGGGAAACGATTCCACGTGCAGTATTCTTCGTGTGCCATGTTTTCGTGGGGCCCTTTTCTCCTACATCCTTCTTTGCTCTCGAGGATATAAAGAAAAATCTGAATCTGAGAGTATACGCGTGCATGAGTGCGTAAATGCGTGTATATATATATATATATATATATATTTATCTATGTATATAACTACGTATATGTTTGTGTGAGAGGGGGGGAGAGAGAGAGAGAGAGAAATATAGGTGTTGTTATCTCAGGGAAGCCGCTCATCATCGTTTTCTTACCGTCTCAACCTCGAACGCGGACTCGATACGCGGCTTCTTCCAAGATATCTACGATCTTACCTTATATATAAAACGTCTCCTCTATGAGTCACTCATACAACATCATGAGTTAATAAACTTTAATAATTTATCGAGACAGAAATAAACTTCTTTCTTTGTTATTTAACAATATTAAGTATAAAAGATACGTGCATATATATATATATATATATATATATATATATATATATATATATATATATATATATATAATATAATTGAACCGTCTATTTTTAAAGTTACCCCTTTAAGTTGATTTACATTTGTATTTATTTTTTATTTATATTTATATCTTCCTTTTTTTTCATATTTAATTTTTATTTTATTATGTCTATTTATTTATTTATTTACTTTTTTTTTTTCAACTGGCCACTTTCAAAATAAGTGGCTTATATATATCTTGATATAGTATCACGTATAAAAGAGTTTGAATAATAATAAAAAAAAAAAAAAAAAAAAAATACCGCAAACTTGTCTTCGTTCTTATACGCAAAAAGTAATTTCTTATCCTGGTAAATTAAAGTTTCAGAATAATTTTGATCGATCGTCGTCCATTCGATTCGACGTATCATTCAAAGAAAACGATATATCTAATATTAATTTTCAATGTAATCGAACGGCGAATTAAAAATATAGATGAATGAATGATAAAGAAAAAAAAAGTACGTAGACATAGGAAAGAGAAAGAAGAAAAAGAAAGAAAATTCTTTGATTAATTTCATTTCCGCGTGTGTAAGTAAGTAGGTAACTGCGTAAGTAAGAAGTACTTAAGCTACGCGTAGAAATACATAAATCTTCTTCTCTTTGGTTATCTCCTTTCATTATATATTTTCTTTTTTTTTTTCTTCTTTTGTCTTCTTTCTTTTTATATTTCCTGCTCTTTCTCTCTCTCTCTCTCTCTCTCTCTCTCTCTCTCTCTCTCTCTCTCTGTCTTTTTTCCTTTTTCTTTTTCTTTCTTTCTTTTTTTTTTTTTTGTTTTTAATCAGAAAAACGAGTTTATTTATCAATCCGCGCAACTTAAATCGTAAATCAAATAACTTTTATATACATTTTCTTCTTTAACGATAATATTTGTTATTAATAATGGTATCCATATAATATATGCATGCACACACACACACACACACACACACACACACAAATATATATATGTCTATATACACACACATTCATGCATATATATATATATATATTACGTATCTATTCTTTCTACGAATATATCATCGTTTTCGGTCGATCAAAAGAAATACGATTGATAACTTTATGTGTTTATTAAAGTCGACGAAATGATACCGTAGAAGAGTTTAAAAAGGCGACTAACTATATCACACCGAGTGTGTTACGAGACAGACAAAACAAATCGTTTTATCGGTCAGCACCATCGCCTAATTGCCTCATTAAGAGATTCAATCCGTGCAATCGTATACCCGACACACTGCTTTTTTGTCCGCTCGATTACATTCATGGTAAATATCATGAAGACGGTAAAGGGGTTAGGGGCATGTGGAAGGGGTTACCAGGGGGTTGGTAGGTGATAAATGTGTGTACCGTATCAAGCAATGAAAATATTTATCGTATCAATTCGATTGTGTTATCGTAAAGTATCGACGTAATTGACGTGCTCTGTTTCATATATATCTCTCTTTTCGTTTCGTTCACTTTCCTTTTCACTAATTTTTTTTTTTTTTTTTCATTACTTCCTTCCTTCTTACAACAATTATCACAATTTCAACATAATCAAAGAACTTTCTTTAAACTGACGATTACACGAATCATTAATAATTATCTAATACCGTCAACAATGTTAACCGATAATTTAAACATTCCCCTTATAAGTATAATTCTTTCAGTGAGTTGTCTTTTTTTTTCTCTTTCTCTCTCTCTCTCTCTCTCTCTCTTTCTCTTTTTATAGCTACAACATCTTCAGATTAAATTATGTCCTTATAAATTAATTCTACGAATTGCGTCTTACTCGTGCAAATTGAAATAATTAAATGCGTACGATAATATTAATGATATGACTTTAAATCGTATAAGTTATTAACGAGTTTTATATTACTTGTTGATTATTTCATTTCAATTAGAAAATCAAATCTCTCTCTCTCTCTCTTTCTCTCTCTCTTTCTCTTTCTCTTTCTCTCTGTTCGCACAAATCAATAAATACTATTCTATATATAATATTTAAATTTTTAACAAATAAAAAAGAATCTTCTCTTATAAATAAAAATCATTAAGAGATCTGCATTGAAATAATTAAACTCTATAAGTTTGCCTATAACATTTCTATATATATATATATATATACACTCACACAGACGTACACACACACACATCATAATTTATTCTTCGAATCTAGTAATATACAAATAATATAAAAATATCTAAACGATTAAATACGTGCGCAAGATTAAAAACAAAAAAAAAAGAAAAAAAAAACAAGAGAGAGAGAGAGAGAGAGAGATAGAGAATAAAAGAAAGAAAGAAAGAAAGAAAGTGCAAACCATCTTTCCACGAATAAGGAAAGTAAACAAATGCTTTTGCAAGCGGTTATCTCGACGTATCGTAACCCTGCTTGGCCATCACGTGACTCAAGAGTACAAGACGGACTTGACCTTTCTATGGCCGTTATGAATGCGTGCGTGGAATTTATCAATGGATGGCCACGCCAATGATAAATCGCGTATGCGCTTGGTATCGCCATGGTAAGCTTTCTTGTGCCTGACTGTTCGTAGGTGAAAGAGCTGGAAATAAAAGGAAAAAGAGAGAAAGAGAAAGATAGATAGAGATAGAAAGATAGAGAGACAGAGAGAGAAAGAAAGAGTAAAAGAGAGAGAGAGAGAGAGAGAGAGAGAGAAAGGATATAAGAGAATCAAGAAAGAGGAAGCTAAGAGTAGACGTCTTCCTTCGACAAGCTCCTGCCGGTAACGCCTTCCAATATCTTTCATCGACTGACAAATCAGCTACCACGTTTAACCACGCTGAATGAAGTGTTCAGTAATTTTGATCCTTGTATCATAGATGCCAAGAGAATGTTTACAAAGAAGAATCAATCAACTGGATGATATATATATATATATATATATATATATATATATCCTTTGTCAAATATTTAAAATTTAAAACTATTAATATAGAATTTACCTAAACTGTAATGAAATTATAATAAAACTATAATAATACTATAATGTTCTTCTTCTTTGAGACAGAGAGAGAGAGAGAGAGAGAGAGAGAGAGAGAGAGAGATTTCAATGTATATCCTAAATTATATTAAATAGACTTATAAATAAATACATTTTTACTTTTATATATATATATACAATACTTATTAATTATATTATATAAAACTTCTTATTTATTTATGAATCAAAGTAATTAATAAATTATCGTTAAATAATAATTAATACTACATGATTATGTACGTATATCGAGAAAATAAATATAAAAATTAAATCAATCGTATAAATTGCTGATAGTTCAATGTCAAGATATCTTGATGAAATAATCGTAAAGAAATTTCTAATCGAACTATTTGACATTTTTCTTTTCTCTTTCTCCTTCTCCCGTTCCACGTCATCGTAAAACACCATATAAAAACGTATTAGTTCCCACTACCTTATGAGTATTTCTTTCTATTATTTTCCAAATCGTAAATAGAAATCCAAGAGCCCGCATATTTGACACGTTATTCTATATCCCTATAGTTTTTCAATTGGATTTAATAAAAGTCATGACGAAAAAGTGACAGAAAAAGAAACAGAAAGAAAGAGAGAGTAAGAGAGAGAAACATACACAGAGAATATCATAAATGAAACGAGTTATATTCGTTCACGTTCGTTGTACTGCGTTCGTGTCCTTGTTCTTTTGCGTTGAGACAAGAATTTCCTCCCACAAGAAGCAGGAGTGCGTGGGGCCCGCAACTGGTATCGGCTATTATAAAAATTCTTCGAGACAAGCGGGTCACGACTCGGTCGATCGTCTCTCTCTCTCTCTCTCTCTCTCTCTCTCTCTCTCTCTCTCTCTCTCTCTCTCTCTCTCTCTCTCTCTCTCTCTCTCTCTCTCTCTCTCTCTCTCTATCTCTATCTCTATATGTGTATATGTATGTGTACATATATATATATATATATATATATCTTCTTCGTTTAAATCAGAAAGGAATTATATAGAAACAAAAAAGTCAATAAAATTAATAAAAAAAGATTTTCCTTCCCTATCGAATATCACGAAACCTTAAGAATTTTTATTTCTTTTCTAATTATCGTAAAAAAATTTTTACTTCTTTTCTAATGCATCGTGAATAATATAAACACTTATTGTTCGCAATTTAAAAAGAATATTATAATATCCAATTGATTGATAATTTTTCTTCTTTCTAATACGAATCAAATAAATTCATTAAGAAATTTCTTCGTTATCGATATTTGACACAAATAATAATAAACAAATAATAATAATAATTAAAAGTGAAGTTCTCAATTGAGAAATAAATTCTTCAAAATATTTTTCTCATTGCGCTTTACCGTCGTCCGACAAATATTTTTATAGAATACGATATAAATTCATTAACCAAAAAAAAAAAAAAAAGAAAATAATAATAAAAAAGATAAAAAAAAGTTTGTCGACTTATAAAACTTTCGAGATATTTCATTTTTATAATTCAACAAAAGTTTTTACGACGACATTTAAATCTGAACGATCATTCTTTTTGGATTAAATTAATTAAAAGAAAAAAAAAATCATTGTTCATTAAAAAGACGATTAAGAAATCTTTTAATAAATCTGATTTATGAGCGCAAAACAGAAGCTGCGATTTAACATTCCTCGCCATTTCTAAATACTGTCTCTCTTCTCTACTAATGTAATACCTATGTAACGCGTAGACCGTGAACGGAAGATCGTTTATAACGTGGGAAACTATTTTTCCAGTCTCCGTGCGAGACACCATCACGGCACGCGTACAAATTACGAATGATTACCAACTATGTCGTCTTCGTAAATCCGAGGACGCAACCCTTAGAGAATTCTTAATCTATTCTCTCTACTTATATAAATCCTAATTCGTCGAAACGTTTCTCATTTCGACTTATGTATGCAAATCTCTTCCTTCCTAAATTAAACAATTCAATATCGTTTTACAAGAAAAAAAAAAAAAAAAAAAAAAAAGAAAAACAGAAAAAAAAGAGAGAGAAAAAAGAAAAAATATTATCTACGACCAACGACGATCGTCGATTATTATAAATTTCATTCAAATAAAATAGAAAATTTTATTACACAATTTAAAGAA
Source organism: Vespa crabro (assembly GCF_910589235.1). NCBI lineage: Eukaryota > Metazoa > Arthropoda > Insecta > Hymenoptera > Vespidae > Vespa > Vespa crabro. The sequence continues at coordinate 2,903,988 of NC_060972.1, read as the reverse complement.
TAATCTTATGAAATTAACGATTAACATCATTTACGTTAAATGATAAAACATTTTAATTACTTTCTTTAAATTTCTATATATACGTATATAAATGAAAAATTATTTTTTATTTGTTTTCCTATTCGCTCAACTATTATTTTATATTTTTCTTTACGTTCGGATTTACTTATCCAATGTAAGACTTATAATGATCGATCTCTCTCTCTCTCTCTCTCTCTCTCTCTCTCTCAATCTCGCTCTCTCTCTGTCTCTCTTTCTCTTTTTATCACTTTACAAAAAGAAAAAAAAAAAATATATATATATATATATATATATATATATACATATAACGTTAACTTTCTATTAATAAAACGAAAATAATTGTTTGCTAAACAAAAGAGAAGAAAAGAAAATGAGAGAAAGAAAGAGAGAGAGAGAGAGAGATGAGAAGAAAGGAGAGCAATGGCGTCCGTCGCCTACCACAAATTTTAAGCCTGCCGTCGCTGTTTCTTGATTCCTGTTGACTTCTCTCTTCTTTCAGCCGTCGAATATTCCATTGAAACTTGCTTAATAAATATTCTCATTCTACTTTATATATATATATATATATACATAAATGAACAGACCATTTATATTACAATTAGATTCAAAGTGTCGACGTAATAAACGTTTCACAAGAACGAAATACAATAATTATCGACTTCATCGAAAGCTTTGGTATCTTCGATTATTTCAACGAGAACGATAGACCTCAATCATGTGAACTTGATCGAATTGAGAATTCTTTTAACAATACCTTATGTATCTCTTATTAACATGAGAAATCTCAATTGATATATTCTAATACAAAACAAAAAGAAAAAAATAAAAAAAGGAGAAAAGAAAAAAACAAAAATTACAAAATATAAATACATTATATATTATATCGAAAATTGTTCGATTAAAAACTCATGTATCTAATTAACGTTAATTAAAATATTGCAAATAAAGTAATGGAACAATGTACGTGTTAATTAATTAGATTAAGACGTTAGAATTAATTGAAATAAATTGAAATATCTTACATTTAAAGTAAAGTGTCGAAAGTTGAACCTTCTCCTACGAGATCCACGACAAGACTGTCTACGTCTTAAATAAAACAATAACAATGAACTTACGCTGAGCACAGAGGACACGTAATGAAAAACATAACAATCTTGCTAGGACGATCTAACATAAACATTTGCCCAAGTGTTCTTCCATTTATTCAAAACAGATAAACATAGTAAAAGTATATACATAAATATCATTAAATATGATATTTATGTACATACGGATACTATAAGTTTAAAAGTAAAAAAGGAAAAAAAGAAAAAAAAAAACGATAAGGAAAAATATTCCAAGAAATCAACGTGTAAATCGATCAACAAAACAATCGAATTTCTTTTTCTTTTCTTTTCTTTTCTTTTCTTTTCTTTTCTTTTCTTTTCTCTCACGCTATCTATACTTATACGCATAAATATTAATGAGTAAGTATCTATAGCGTTATATACATATGTAGATATACACGTTACACGTAAATAATTAAATTTAATGTAATCGTTACCTCTTCTTATTAGAATAATTATTAAATAGTTAATAAATATTGTTCAATTGAATTGTAATATTACGTTTCAAACTATTATTAAATAATTAATAAAATCTATGTCGGCACAATGCAGCAAACCAGTCAAGAAGTAATTAATTAGATTTTATACTTACACATGTATCGCATAATAAACGAGAAAGATAATACATAATAATATACGATAAAAATATGATCGATGCAAATAATAAAGTTCATAAGTATAATAGTGAAGTGTGTAAAAAAAAAAAAAAAATTAAAAGAAAAAAATAGAAAAAAAAGAAAAAGAAAAACAATCTTGATTTAAAATGATCGATCGAAATAGCATAATCGATATTCGAAGCAATTATATTATAATCGATTCTTTTCTCTCTCTCTCTCTCTCTCTCTCTCTCTCTCTGTCTCTCTCTCTTTCTCTTTCCTGTTTCTGTTTGTCTGGCATTCATTATAATCTTAAAAATGAACGTATTGGAAATGAATTTTTTAAAATGAAATTTCCTTTCTATATATGCGTATTATAAACGTCATGTGCCCGACGAGCATAATCATCGTTGATTTTCAGAGTAAAAGTGGTGGGCCGCGTTTGTTCGCACGCGCCACTTGTCCTACGTGTCACATAACTTAGGGTAAGTTTACAACATTTTACAACCGCGGTACGAACGTAGAAAGAAATAAAGAAAGAAATCAAAAATGAAAGAATGAAATAAAGAACACGCTATCTCTCTCTCTCTCTCTCTCTCTCTCTCATTCTCCAGACGCTCTTTTCATTTGCACGTAAAACGTATCTTTCGTCGTGAATTAGATTTTCAAGCAACGACGACGACAAGGATGCACACGTTTGAAATTCCTTGTCTTCCTTCTTCTTTTTCTTCTTCTTCATCATCATCATCATCATCTTCATCTTCTTCGTTTTCCTTTTCTTCATTTTATTTTCAACAACTTCCCATCTATTTATCCTCTTCCATCGTGAAACTTTGCGACTCGCGAACGAGTTTACTAGCGCCGACGCTCGATGAAAGAGAAAGTACAATCTGAATTAGAAGTTTTACGAAGATTAATTTGTACGACCTTTAGACTTAATACGTGACACTTATATTTCGATATTTCCAAATTTTTTCATCCCTTTATATTTATATTATTTATCATTAAGTAAGATGCTTTTCTTCCTTTTATATTTATTATTAAGTAAGTGCTTTTTTGTTTTGTTAAATGATAGATTATAATTGTTATATATATTTTTTTACTATTTAAAAAAAAAAAAAAAAAGAAAGAAAGAAAGAGAAAAAAATAGAAAAGAAAAAGAAATTATCAAGGATACATGCAAATTTTTATAAAATTTAATAATTAATTAATAATAATTGAAATTATTCATTACGAAAGATATATTGAGAAAACAAAACAAAAAATATAATAACGCAATGAATCCCTTAGAGAAATAATTATTCTTTCGAATTTTTTAAATCTCGCCAATAGATGAAATTTAAATGAGATTTATATACAAAAAATAAATAAATAAATAAATAAATAAATAAATAAATAAATAAGCATTCAAATAAATATATAATAATAATAAAAATTGTAGGAGTTTTACAAGTAATTAATATAAATTCTAACGATAAATAAATAATTAATAAATTAAATTAAATAAAAATTGTTCCATATATATATATATATATATATATATATAGATTCAATTTATATTAACAACGTTAAATAGCCTCTCGTTTTCCTCGAGTAAAATCAACGACACGATCAATTTAAAACGCATCATGTATATCGGCCATGAGAGAAGGGCAGCGCTTCGAACCGTCTAATTATTGTCACGTCATTCGCAGTCTGAAACTACCAGTTTGCCGGTGCTAGATTCTCCCGTCGAAAAGTAAAATCTCGTCGTTTTCAGTCGCGTGACATGTTCCGTGGAAACGTGCGAAGAGAGTAAAGAAAGAGAGAGAAAGAGAGAGAGAGAGAAAGAGAGAGAGAATGATTGAGAGAAAGATCTTAATTAACTCGATAGAGGAACGACGGAGACGTCTCACTGAACAATACAATAAAGTTCACACCGAGGTAGGATTTATTCTTACTAAAAAATGAATATAATTCTTACGGATGGGTGTAAAATAAAAACGATTAAAATATTCCATCCACAAATTTCATTTTGACAATCACATTTTTTATTATTCAATATATGTATTAAAAAAATGTAATTGAAAAAGAATTAAATTTGATAAATAAAATTCGATTAAATCCTTAATAATAAACCAACGTAATAAAATTGATTCAAGTCAAAATCTATTTATATCAATTTAATTGTTGTAATAATACATCATCGCTATCTAATATTTCTTTTATAATAAACAATGAAAATAAAAACTTACGGATGAGGTGGTGGTGGATGAAAAGCCACAGCTGCGGCGGCCGCGGCCGCTGCGGCCGCATGATGTTCCCATGCTGCGGCGGCGGCTGCGGCAGGATGCGGAGCAGGCGGGGGTGGTCCGTGATGCGGAAGAAACGGCGGTAAAGGTGGCGCATGAGGATGCGGATGAAAAGCCGCATGAAAAGCCGAATGGGGATGATGCGGTGGCGGTGGGGGTGGTAGCAACGAAAATGCTTCCTGATGATAAGCCACCTCTTTCTCTGGCATCTTGTCGTTCGCTGCGGCCGCCGCTGCGGCTGCTGCTGCTGCTGCGGCTGCTGCTGTTGATGATGATGATGATGATGACGCTGCTGCTGCTGCTATTGCTGCTACTGCTGTTGTTGTACTTGCTCCTGCTACTGTTACTGCTGTCAAGGCAAAGCGATGTACAAGAAACTTGTTGCCTTTATTGTCCAGGATCAAGATAAATCTTGATAAGTGGCACCGCGTGTGCCAGGACGACCGTACCAATCGATCATAGCCTAATCTTATTGATCGTTATCTTCGATAAAAATCTTTAAAATAACAAAATTATACAGGCTGAAGTATTATATGTTCATCCCCCGTGATTCGTTTCCCGTCGGTAAAAATTCACGAGTAAATTAATTGCCAATTAATTCACAACGATATAACATAGTTAATTGCGTGTCTTTTTAATTAATAATCCTGGAACGAAATCTAATTTCAACGATTAATATCTCGCTGTTTATTAATCCTTACACTCTAGACGACATAACGATCTACAAACACTACACTGTTTACTCTCACTTTCACCAAAAATCGAACAGTCAAACGGTGAAAATCATAAAGAAATGTTTCACCAATCGGCCTAACCGTTCATATATCACGTCACATTTAACCATATTAGTTATATAAAATCGATATCACGATATGTCACCTTTCCATTGGCCGAATAAAAATCTCGATAATTATATCTAAATCCGTATAAAAGTTAACACTCCGACAGGGACCCATCACCGTTATTATCGTCAAGTTCAAAGAAAAATCGATTGATATTTGTCGTTTTTCTTTTTTCTTTTTTTCTTTTCTTTTCTTTTTCTTTTTCTTTTTTTTTTTTTTTCTTTTTAACAGGTCGTACCGATCATCGTAGAAATTAAAAGACACGTGTCAGTAGAAGAACTTTTCCATCGAACTACGAAAGACGAACGTGTATGCGGCCTGTCACGGTGCTCGTGCTTTGGCGGGTATGGCGATACTGAGTGCCCACCACCACCACCACCATCACCACCTCCACCACCACCACCACCACCACCGACGCCGCCACCACCACCACCACCACCACCACCATCATCGTCGCCACCACCACCAACAGCAAAGAAAAAGAGAGAGAGTGTGAGTAAGAGAGAGAAAGAAAGAGAGAGAGAGAGAGAGAGAGAGATCGGGCGTGCAGCAGTGGCTGCTGTGTGATCGTAGATGGGCGTGCAACAGAGAAGCTGAGAACGTGGAGAGGAAAACTGAAAATAAGAAGGAGAGGGAGAATCTTCGGCTTGCTCTCTGTTGAGAAACGAAGAGGAAAGAAAGAGAGAGAGAGAGAGAGAGAGAGACAGGGAAAGAGAGAGAATATAAAGAGTAAGAGATGAGAAAAAGAAGTTGGATAGATGGTGGAGGGGAGAGGGCGGATGCAAGCAAGAAAGAGACAGAATGATCACGAAGAGGGGAGAACGAGATATATATATATATATATATACATATATATATATATTTTATATATATATATATACATGCATACATACATACATACTATAGTACCAGCCCCATGAAGGTGAAACAGACGAACGGAGAAGGGGAGAAGGACGAGGTAGGAGAACGCGTGTCAGCTCGACAACTCAACTAGCACTAGCCGTCCCTGACTCCCACCTTCAACCATCCTTTCGAACCTCTCCTTCTTCGTTTCTGCACCGAACTGGAAGCTTTGCGGAACAGAGAGAATGCTAGAAGGGACTACCCGGGTGCCCGATGAAAGACGGATCGCCGAAAGGCATCTAATAGATGGATGGATGGATGGATGGATGGATGGATGGACGGACGGATAGATGGACGGATGGATGAACGGACGGGATAGATGCCCTGACAAAATTTATGCCCTTTGACGATTTGGACGAACCATTCGATGATTTCAATGTAGCTTTCGGAAAGTCCTTCGTAAAACATTATTTTTTCTTTCTTTTTTTTTTTCTTTTTTTTTTTTCTTTCTTTTTTCCTTAATACGACATAAGTATTCCAAAATAACAAGTTGTTGAAGTTCTTACATATGGTATGCCATATTCCCCCCCTATCCCCTTCTAACTTTCTCGTCGAAGGTCATTTCCAATCGAGACTTCCGTTGTCGAACGCAACGTGAAATGTCGTCAGGCAAAGACCCCCCGCCCCCTTCCCAAAAAAAAAAAGAGAAGTGTTTTCTTTTCTTTGCGCCTTTTGGGTTGCCCCGTTAAAGCAACCAATAGTCTCCATCACTCTCTCTCTCTCTCTCTCTCTCTCTCTCTCTCTCTCTCTCTCTCTCTCTCTCTCTCTCTCTCTTTCACTTCCTATTTCTCGCCGACTCGAATTTCCCTTCTACGCAACTAACGCCAAAAGAATGAACTAACAAAAGTTTCTATAACATACGTGAAAATTTCTAATGGTTTTCAGGATCCTTCAACGCGTTTATGGTATTCAATTTTCAACACATTTAAAATTAACATTATTCGTGTTATGTTTTAAAAAAACAATTCCATATTCAATTTAATCCCATAACATTGTATATACAATTTATTCTCATAGTTTCTTCGCATTTTTTTCGATTTGACTTCTTTTTCTCTCTCTCTCTCTCTCTCTCCTTCTCTCTCTAATTTTGACGTATCACATAAGCGAGATATATATGCGACCGGAATAAATATTTACTTTCAAAAAAGTAAAAATAAATATGATTATGATAAATAAAACGATAAGATAATTCTTTGCAACATTGTTACTTAATTATTTATATTAAATCAAATATATCACGTTACCGATCATATGATATTATAAATAAATATCAATCAAAATCTTCGCTCATGTATACCCGATCGTTCATTTAACAAAACGATCATTCACATTAATTAATAAGAAATATCGATCGAACAAATATAAACGTTTCGATTCAATCTCTTAAATTTATTTTAACGAATAATCAATAATTCCCCTCAATAAGAATACTTCGTAGCGTATAGAATCGATACGCGTGCATGCATGTATATCGATTGATAACATATAAAATATTAATCTGTCATCGTTACGATTAATACGTATTGACAGATAAAAAGTTAATAGTCAAAAGAAAATCTTATAAGAGTGTTCGTTTAAACGTTATGCTAAACAACGAGGATCATCATCGACGAATAAAATTTACGATCGATGAGCAAGGAAGTAAGCAAGTAATCAAGTAAATAACTAACTGAGTAAGTAAATAAGTAAGTAAGTAAGTAAGTAGATATGGTCTTACCTTTTAAGTAGCAAGAAGGAAGAAGACGTCGTGTCATCGGTGTGTTCACTTGGATGGTGGTCGACCTTGAATTAGGACTCTGGCACGGTGAAGGGCCCGATAATCACCAGTACGTGAGGGATGAAGTGCATAGAGCCATTAATTAGCCGTCGCTTCGTTGCGGTTGTCCTCCATATCCTTGCCGTTAAAGCTACATAGGCAGATGTATATACCATCTTTCTCTCGCGTGTAATTTCCTCTTCGAGAATCTCTCGCGTTTGCCTTCGCCTTCACCTTCGCTTTTGCCTTTGCCTTTACCTTTGCCTTTGCCTTTGCCTTTGCCTTTACATTCTCTCGTCACTTGCACGCACCTTACGTTCACACCTTTTACAAATATCCAAGACCGGTTATTACATTGTTTACCGTACGAACGATTCATTAAAAGGTAGAAACAAGTTCGATAAAACGAATGAACGAAGAGTCTTAATCTTTTGTTTACAACATGTAATAAATATATTTAATTGCTTACTTATTTACTTATTTACTTGGATTAATCTTTTAAGATATCTATTATTAATATTATTTCAAAACAATCGTAAATACGTATATATATATATATATATATATATATATATATATATATTTAAAATAAAATCATATAATCTCTTTCTAATTGAACGTATTAATTAGAAAATTCAATTCTAATTATAGAATTTTATAAATAAATAATTCATATCGCTTGCGAGTATTAGTTTTAATAAAAATTTCGTTAGATATTAATCTGTATGAAGTATTTTAATCAATACGACCGAAACGTCAAATTGTTTTATTCAATTCTAAATATATCGTAATAATAATTTACTTATCCTTTGTATTTAGTTTTATAATTAAATAAATAACAATTCGTTCAATATTTTTTTTATCACAAAATTGTTATAACACTTATATTGATCGAGTCAATGGTATAATACTCGATATAGTATATCATTGAAATTTATTTAATTATATTATTTAAAATTCTAATAAAATTATTTATTAATTAAATAGATATCAATATTTTGACGATAAATATCTGCTTACGTTAAAGAGAATTTTTGATAGACTTCAATGAATTAAAAATTGTTTAGTGTGTAAAATCTATTGAGAATGTTAATATCAATTTGATTTAAACAATATAAAATTAGTCTAATATATAGATTGTGTCACATGGCGATGTAAACATCATGTTTACATTTCGAAAGATATTTTCTTTATTTTGTTTTGTCCAACGTGTCAGTCACAGTCAAATCGTAAAGGAGTTAACATCGTAGTCTAGACGATAGGTATTAAATTTAATTTCGTTCTATTTTAACTTGTTTTGTATCGAGCAACGAAAAATACATATAATTATAAACATCTTATCGAGACAAAAGTTATATACATATATTAATATTAATTGGATAAAAGAATCCAACGGAATCATTAACATATTTTTTAATCGAAATATAATATATGTATATATATGTGTGTGTGTGTGTGCTATATTATCTTAGTATATATAATTATATATATTTTGTAGTCCCTATTATTTCTTCATAGACGATGAATAAACATTTAAAAGATTAAAAGTAAAAGTAAAAAAAAAAAAAAAAAAGA
>NC_060972.1:2792398-2889898 GCF_910589235.1 Vespa crabro | reverse complement strand
CTAACGATTCGAGGATAATAAACGTTAACATCTATAATGATAGACGTTGACAAATTATCGATATGATTGACTACAATTTCAAATGATTATGATGATGATGATGATGATGATGATGATGATGATGATAATTATATCCAATGAAATTGGAAAAAAAGTAAGAATAACAATAATATTATTCATTATTTATAATAATCTACGAGAATTTTCATTTGCATTAGAATCATATGTGATTAAAATTGTGCGTTTATATGATGATAAAAGGACAATAATATTTCTTGCATAAGATAGATCTTAGATCATTACTAAACAAATATATACATACATACATACATACATACATACATACATACATATATATATATATATTTATCTTGACATCAAGTCTCCAGTCTGGCGACTTTCGACATTTTTGTGTCCAAGTACTCGACCAAAAAAAAAAAAGAAAAAAAAAAGAAAAAAAAAAGAAAAAAAAAAGAGAAAGAAATAGAAAAGTCGGTAATAAAGCTATAATGTGTCGTTTGGGTCGTTGGATTTACAAGCTCGTGAAACTGGCCTCCTCATTTTTTTTCCTCTCTCTCTCTCTCTCTCCCTTTCTCTTCTCCAAGAAGCTAAACGGTTTCTATTGTTCCAATGAGCTACTTTTTATAAAAAGATGTAAGGCACGTTGCCAAAAGGAAAACGTGGAAACCATGGAATGACATATTTCTTAGTACGGTAAAAGTCTGCGGGGGGTTTCTGTCAGGATTGTCGGTAGACGGACCATTTTCAAAAAGAAACAAGAATATCTTCTCTTTCTATTCTTAGAGGAAAATGTAGTCGAAAACCGACGATTAACGATTTACGACGTTACCTAACGCTTCTCGAAACACTTTCCGGTTTGATCCTCCTACCTTTTCCTCGAATACGACATCCTTACTGACGCCGTACGGCATTTGACTTTTTTTTTTTATCTTCGACCGATCTACTCCATGCTTTCTCCAAAACTTCCCTTTCCCCTTCCTCTTCTCCTTCCTCTTTCTCTTTCTCCTTCTCCATCCTCCCTTTTTTTTCTTTTACCATCCTCGTTCACACCCCGCCCTTGCTCACTCCCACTTGTTTCCTATTTTCAAAGCTGAAAAACTATTTTCACAGTGCAACCAAAACCGAACCGAACCGAACTGAACCAAAACCCCTCTCGCCCCCTCCCGACCCACTCCTTATCCCATCTTTAAAAACGGATCTACACGTTATACGCTATGAAGGAACCAGAACGAAACGGAGAAGCAAGGTGTAAAGATTCGATAACGAGCCTGAAAATGAGATCGAACGATAAAATTTTTCTCTTGACAAATTCAACGATACTTTGTATTATTTGTATTATTATGTCAATATTCTATTATATAATATCGATTTTTCGATCTTATTCGCCAGATATTATCTATTTATTAGTTATATATCTGATAAAAGATTTGAAATAAGTAATATAGGAAATAAAAATGTAGAAGAGAATAATATATATTTATATATATATATATAATTATTTCCTATAGAAAAAGGTTTGAAATAGAAACAAAAAGAATATGATAATTATTATATAGAAGATTTTATTATATAGAAGATATATAAATTGATATAAATTAAAAGAAAAAAAAAAAAAAAGAGAAGAAAGGAAGGAATATAAAAATCTATTTTTTTACATACTTCAAACTTAAAGACCTTTTTAAGTATTGAAAATTCCTTTTACCAATTGAAACGTTCTATTTTATGGAGAAAAAAACAAAAAACAAAAAAAATATTAGAAGTAAATTCAAAGTCCGACAAATGAATTTTGCCAAAAAAGAAAGGACGTCAAAAACGATATAAAATTTTTTAAAAGAAAAGTAATATAAATCGAAAAACCTATTCAATATTAAAAATTTCATTTTGATACACATTTAAATACATAACTATGTTTTATAAAAATCATGTAAAGTACAATTAGAAAAATTTAAAAAAAAAAATGAAAAAATATATTGATCGAAAAGTAAATTGAAAGTTGTTAAATAAGAATAAGAGACGAAAGAAAGAGAGAAATAAATAGATAGATACAGAGAGAGAGAGAGAGAGAGAGAGAGAGAGAGAGAGAGAGAGAGAGACGAGAGTAAGACGGTAGCACAAGGCATCTTACTCGACTTCTTGTCGACTTCATGGCGAATCAGAGAAGCCGCAGAGCAAGTCCGATTCCGATCGAGTTTTTCCATGGTAAAGGGGCCCTCTCCTTGTCGCGGCTTTTATGAGCACCATGGTGGTGCACTCTGAACGGCATCAGAAGAGAACGAGTAAGAAGCTCCGAAGAGAAGAGACAGAATTTCGCAAGTCACTCGGAAGGCTCCCTTTGTTCCGTGTTTGCTCTACCTGCAGTTCCCTAACGTAGCAAAAGACGACGAGAAAAAGCTAAGTTGATACTTCTTTCCTTCTTCTCGCCTTCCACGGTGCACCTTTTGCACGTCCCGTAACCTGACCGTTTCTATCCCGAACGAACGATGATTATTACATGAGAGAATGATCGAATCTGCCGATCGATAGAGATCGAAGATTGGATGAGTTGTCTCAATCAAGCCAACTTATTAATAACACCGTTAATTTCCATAGAAACTTTTCTTCCTGCAAAACTTTACACGTTATATTATAGATATATACAAAAATGAAATTATATAGATATATCATAATAATACATTAAATAGATCAAACTTATGTGAACACATCCTATCTGAAGTATATACCTATCTATAGATATATTTTTAATATACGACGTTACTAATTCATCAAGAAAGAATATAAAGAATATATATATATATATATATATCACCTTTTCAAATTCTAGTTAAATTCTTCTCGTAGAAAGTGGAAATAACAAGGAACGATATATTTTACTATAGAAAGAAGAAACGCGTTCGTAGGGGGCCTAGGTCTGAGCGAGTTCGGTCTTCTCAAAGGACAAAAGGCAGATACCCAAAGAAACGGGAGGGGTGGGTTGGCACGATTTTTCATTTTCGAACAGGCTGGCAACGCCTGGCAAAGGCCCCATAGAGAGCGCGAGAAAGAGAAAGAAAGAAAGAGAGAGAAAGAGAGAGAAAGAGAGAGAGAGAGAGAGAAAAAGAGAGAGAGAGAGAGAGCCGGTAATCATCTTGTTCTCGACGCTCCGTGAATAACACAAAGGATTGAACTGGTGCTAATTACGTCGCTCGTCGCTTACGCGCGAGAAGAGAGGAAACCTTAATGGTAGAAGATTTAAAAGGGGAGGTGAGGGATGGAATGAGGGAAGGGAATGGGAAGTAGGGTGGTAAGCTGGAAGTGAGGGAGAGGAGGAGGGAGGAAAGGGAAGAGTGGCGTCGGTCGACAACCTTAAAGAAAAAGAAATACGAACAAGTTGCCAGAAGAAGATGGCAACAACAACGATGATAACGTTCTAAGAGAAATTATATTAAACCGCAAGAATTAAACGTACCAATGTACGTCGTGTCCTTAAAGGATAAATACATCGGACACGATCCACAATCCGCAATCCACCGTGAAAATTGGAAAAAGGGAAACGAGGAGAATTGATAATAAAGAAAAAAAAAAAAAGAAAGAAAGAAAGAAAGGGAGAGAGAGGCGTCGAAAGAAGCGTTACGCCTACAAGAAAAAAAAAAAAAAAAGAAAGGAAGAAGGAAAGAAAAGAGAAAGGAAAAAAAATTTATCCCAAGTTTTCCAACCGATTCGATCTTAAATTACGCCAAAAAAATGGATAAACGAACGTACTCTCCTATATATTCGTCTCTATATATCTGTATGCTAAAGGAAAAAACGAGAAAATTATAATAATAATAATAATAATAATAATAATAATAATAATAATATTTGTTAATTTTGAAAAAATTATCGATGATTTCGACAATTGAAAAATTCTATTTTTTTTCTTTTCTCTCCTTTTTTTTCTCTCAAGAATATTCTATTTCTTTCTCTTTTCCTTTTTTCTCGAGATTTTTCATTTTTCTTTTACCATGGTAAATCGAATTTTTCATCCTTGACAACGAAACTTTTAATGTAAAATTAAAAGTAATTAATATAATAATAATAATAATAAAGTTAAAAGTAAATTAATGACTAGGAAATTTATAATGTAAAATTAAATATCATTGAGAATCTCTTTTAATCTCGATAAACTGTACCGTAAAGATCAAAGAATATAATCTATATTTGTCGTCTTGGAAAAAATATCCTTATTCCATTCAAACGATTAGAAGGATCTTTTCTTTATATACCATGATAAATCGCATCATTCATTGTATATTACAATACTCCTTATCTTTTTTTCAAGAGGGACAACATCCTAATCGAAATAGTAAAATATCACGGGAAATCTCGAACGGTTCAGTTGAAATTCTTCTCGGTATGCGATACGAAAGATGCGTGAAAATAATATTTGTCGGCATGGATAATTTCTGACCTTTCAGCATTGAAAAATTTTGGGTTACCATGGTAAATCGAATTTTTCATCCTTGACTGCGATACCTAATATATTATATCTAACGAAAATACCTATCTAACGAAATAACTTTCCACGTGACAAATATACCCGTCAAAGTGAAACATCGTAGTCACAATCTCGGATAGACGCGTGTGTATATTAAAAAAAAAAAAAAAAAAAAAAAAAAAAAGAAAGAGACAAACATAAAGAGAAATGAAAAAAAATCAATTAGTATCCTTCTTTATCTCTATCTTTCTTTATCAAGAGTAACAACACGCAGCAAAAAAATAATATTTTACACATACGATAGGTTCTTCTAATGAAGACCTCGGTAAAAGATTCCTTTCGTTAAAACGACGATTTTTCCTTTTCTTCCCTCTCTCTCTCTCTCTCTCTCTCTCTCTCACTCTTTCTCTCTCGTTTCGAAATCACCGACACAATAGCAAGTTCGTGTCCAATGCACCAATGCATTGAAGCACACGCTCGGATCACCTTCTATAATGGTGGAGAGCAGTAGTAGCAGCATTGTATTGCTTCCTGAAAAGAGGAGGTAAAGGAAGACTGCTCGTGATGTATGGGGCTACGGTACATTTATGTTCACTGGGATCTAAAAGAGAGAGAGAGAGAGAGAGAGAGAGAGTTTCTCTTCTCCTTGTTGTCTCCTTCGACCTCTTCCGCCCTCTCCTTCTTGCCCTCCTCTCCTCCTACACTTTTTTTTAGAGCCTTTAATACCCCATCGGACCCGACCTGCTCCCGTTTGTCCGCGGAATCGAATACGTGATTTCACAGAAAATTTTCAACACTAATGCTACTTCTTACACGCGCTTACAAATCCACTCTAGCGGTCGGTTTATAAAATTCACGCTTTCTGTGTGTCACGTTTTCTTTACTTTTATAATATAGCTTTTCTTTTTTCTCTTTTCTTTTTTTCCTCTCTCTTTCCTTTTCTTTTTATTTCAAAAGAAGAAAGAAAGAGGAAAGAAAAAAGCATTTTCCTTTCTCCTTTTTTTCATACGAAATCACTCGTAAAGTAAAAAAAAAGCTCGAAAATTCGATTGTTGTCGTTAACATATATGTCATATCTACATTTATATGCGACATATTTGTCAGTACTTTGTTCATTCTTAATATCAATAAAAAGTTATATAATTATAAAATATAAAGTATTTAACTTTAAGTTAGTTTTATGAGTTTGAAATAATTTTATCATTGTTGAAAATTTCGTATAATTAATACTCGATATAATTACATAGATCGTTTTAATCGATCCTCGTAAATACTTACATTTCAAGGTATATATGTATACTGTAAAAAAAAACAAAAAGAAAAAAAAAAGACAAATACATGATCTTTATGCAACGTGTATTTATCGAGAAAATGAAGTTGTAATAAATATCATCGATAAATCGATTTCATAAGTAAAAATAATTTGATATTCTTAAATATCCTTTTGTGACGTTTTATGGCTGAGCTTTAAACCATAAGTTAAGTGACAGAGGCGATATAACTGGTAACTGGTACCTGGTGATTTGTAACTGGGTAGCCTATTGTATCGTCTAATCCCACGCAGCATGGCTTTAAAATTTCTGGACAATTTATTCTACGGCACGCGATATTTAAAGCAGTCCTAGGAAGGATCGATGGATCTTTATATCTTCTATCGATAAAAGAATTTTATTCTTTGATCTATCGCATCTGCCACATTCATTTTATCAGAATATTAGGAAATTTTATATTTTCATTTCGAACTTTTGTAATACATTTCAATTATATTAATGTTTAATACAAATATTGTTTAAAATCAAATATATGTATAAAATAATTCATGAAATTTTGTTAATTGAATTTTATCGATTCATCTAATACAATGATTTAATAATACATATAATAAATAAAAGAACCTTTATAAATTTATATATAAATAATTATTATATACGTATATATTAATAAAGAATATTTTTTATATATATATATATATATACATGTGATACCAAAACTGATCTATCATTATGTCTTCTAGTGTCATCTAGCGTTAAAAGATTTCAAATAATTTAGATGCATATATATATATATATATATATATATATACTGTGTATATATGTGTAGTATACGAATGCAGTTTATCGCTTAAGCAAAGTTCTTAAAACTAGTTCATATCTTCTGCTACTAGATGGCGGTCGAAATCTCAATTATGGCGGTCGAACATATTATATGATTAGTTCATGACCAATTGTGCAAATAAAATGCATGCTTGTTATCTTTTAATTCTTAATAATAAAATATAATTATTGATATCAATATTACTTAATTGTACATGCTAACTTAAATATGTTTAACATTATATCAGCGTAATTATTTAAAAAAAAAAAAAAAAAAAAAAAAAAAAAAGAAAGAGAAAATCTATTAATTATATGATTAATTTCATACACTATCTTATTATACGTATGTATATATAATAAAACTTTCTGAATTATGTTTATATATATATATATATATTTATAAAGAGAGAGAAAAAGAGTGAGAATTTTTATAGATAATATATAAATACTTAATAATATTAAAAAAGAAAAATAAAATATTTTTAACTCTATACTAATATGAATATTATACACTCTTATAAATGTACAGATTTAGAAAGCATCAAGCAAGGTCATCTCTTTATAATGCACATTCAATGCATAGAGAAGAAGAGATAAGTGAAATGCATATATGGTCAATTGCTTAAATATTTTTTTAGTCAATATCATGACACGGAGAGATAAGATGTCATCCAATAACGATTCAGAAATAATACGTTTTAAATGTGATAAAATGATGAGTGGAAGGAGAATTTACCAGTCACTGTAGCTATATAAGAAGAAAAGTATGTTTTCGAAAGAATGTACATATATTGTTTACATTTACAAACATTCGCAGTCATTAATCGGTGCCTTTTTCTTGCGCATGCTATTAACGTACAACAGTCAATTACTGTGTGTGTAAAGCATCGCACACATGTTTCCACAAAGAAATAATTCTCTCTCAAATAACATTACGTTTTTAATAACTATTAAAAAAACTGTTTTTTCTTCCAATTACAAATTTGTGTTAATAAATACGGTAGTGTGTTATAAATTTACTAAATGTACATATATATATATATTTATATATATACATATATATATATATGTGTATATATATATATATATAAATGTCACTTTATGTTTATGTACATATGCGTTTACATGTGTAAATTATATTGTAATAACATAAATACACATATATGTGTGTGTGTGTGTGTGTGTGTGTGTCTGTATACATAGATACGATCACGTGCATGCAGCGTATTTGCGCATATGTACAATTTATTAACATTTATATTTATTTGTCTAATTCTTTTTTCTTCTTTTTCTTTTTTTTTGGGGCGGGGTTTTCTTTCTTTCTTTCTTTCTTTTTTTTTTCTTTTTCGTTTATCTTCTTCCTTTTTAAGATAGAAAGAATTTTTCTAACACAATGACAACTTTAGATACTAATTTTGTTTAATTGTATCTTTGATATTTGTAGGCCCAATACAAAAATGCATGGTATCAAAAGAGTATTAGTTTTTTGTACACTGACAACCGTACTACCATCGATGCTTATTCTAATCCCTCTCTATCTGCGACACAGTTTTTATGCTAATGTAGCATACGCTGTTACAGAGTCTGATATTTTGGAGGTCAATGATGGAATATCAACAATATTTTGTTCTGTAAGAACTATGTTGCATCTAAGATTCGGACTTTTATATTTTTCTTTTGCATGTACTTTATGAAACCCTTTGTATTATATCTGTAACAATTAATATATATATATATATATATATATATATATATATATATATATATATATACCTTTTATATATCCTAGCACGTTAATATACTTTGATGAAATTAATTTTCTTTTTCTTTTTTTTTCTTTTCTGTTTTTTTCTTTTCTGTTTTTTTTTTTTTCTTCTTTTTGTTAATAAACAAAGTATACCCTTAATTTTATATTCCTTTTGTATTGTTATTAGGAACATACTTTACAAATGAATGCAACATTTAATGCGTTCCAAATGTCACATAGACCTGAAATAGCAACATATAAAAAACATATACGTTTAAAGAAGAGTATGAATTTACCAGATGATACATTCGAATATTGGGGATTTTATCTGCTCAAAGGTGCTACAGTACTACTTTCTGTATGCTCAAGGTAAATATATAATTAGAACTATAATAAATTTTGATGATATTTAAACAATATTCATAATGAGATATATTATGGTTATTCTCATACAAAATATTATCGTTATTTAGGTTCCAAGGAGCTTCTATTTTAGTTGTTAAAGGTGAACGTAATTTACGTACTTGTGAGATATTGGAGCAAAATGAAAACAAAGAACGTATAACGGATATGTTCCTACCAGATGCGGATCAAGTTAAAATTACATTCGAAACGCATATGAAAGAAATCAATTCTGTTGAAGACATGAATCAGGAAATTAACGATCCTATAAAAAAAGATAATACAAAACAAAGTTCTAATGATACATACAATGAACAAACGATAGATAATCTCAATGACATTAATCGGGAGAAATTTTTGGCAGCTATAAATAAATCTATGCATTTGAATAATTTTTTAGTTAATAATATGAAAGAAACTCAAAATGATACAATGGAAGTACCTGTAACGTTGGAAGAAACGGAGGATCATGAATTTATTGAAAAAATTAGATCTAAACGATGGTTTAATAAAACATTTAATGAACAAGTGAGAAAGTTGAAAGAAGAAAAAGAATTAAAAAGGAAATCAACTATTATACAGGAGGAAAGTGAAAGTATAAGAAGGAAAGATTCAAAAATGAATATTAATAATCAAAAACAAATGGTAAATCATAAAAATGTAATTGAAAGGCTGAAAATGGAATTAAATATGGAACATGATGATAATGACAGTCTAGAAAATGATTTAGATGAAAAATTAGAAAATAAGTTAGTTAATGTTAGAGTAAAGAGAAATCAAGAACTTATGAAACCACCTTCATTACTTGATCAAGGTATCAAGCATGGTGGAAATGCTGATAAAAATACAATTAATTCTGATGAAGCATCATCTGTATCCAGTTTTGAAAATGGTTTATTTAATTGTTATGAAGGATCAATTCTTTTGACAAAAGAATTTGAACCTTCTGATAAATGTATTAATGTTGATTATTTAGTTAATGGAAAACATATGGAAACGAAACATGATGTTGTAGAGGATGGATATTATTATTATATTTTTTATAGTGATAATGATTTTGTTTCAAACGATATACATGCACTATTTGATATCTATAAACCAACTTTTCAATATGAAAATGTTACTAAGTCTTGTATAAATCAAACAGAGTGCTCGTTTTCATTAGATCTAATGTCACCTGATAGAGTAATCGTGGAAATACCAACTAAAGATGGTATAGATCTTGATCCAGATGAGATTAGTTTATTAATATCAGTTTGTCACCCACGAATGGGTGTGTATGTTATTTTTCCAATCGCAGTATTATTCTTTATACTCGGTTGTGCATTTATGTAAAGATTTATAAAAATGCATTACAGTTATATATATATATATTTAATTTGAAAATGGAGATGATCATAGATTATATTATATAGATTATATATTTTATGATTTAGATATTATATATAAGATATTGTTGACTGAAAATAAATCTATAATAATGTATCATATATAGAAAACGTTAAAAATATGATTAGAGAATATATATTTGATTATTAATACATACATATATATATATATATATATATATATGTAAATCTAAATATTTAAAATATGTAAAATATGGAATGTGCAGGACTATGTGATAGGTGTTTGTACATAATGCAAAAATCTAAATACTCACAATACTCTATATTGTGTTATAACTATTTTATATCAAAAATTTGATTTATGTACATTATTGTACACACACATACACACACACATATATATATACATATATATATGTATATATAATCATATACATAGGAAAATTGGACATATTTTTATAAATAATATAGTCTTGCAATAAAGTGTGTATAAGTAACAGCGAATTACCATATCAGTGCAATAGATGTTTGCCTAAAGTTGTGTGAAAGAGAGGAAGTATTTTTTCATTTCAATGGTTGTATAAAAAGATGTTAAAGATTTTCAAATGTTAAATCATCAAATATATCATTATTATATTGTTAATTATTATATTTGATATTCATGAAGGAAAATGTTATATACTTTTGCAAAGTGATATAACAAAAATCCAATATGTACAAATAAATAAAGAATTAAGATTAAGAATGTCTTTTTAAATATTCATTCATCGATTGTTACAATTAATATATCAAATATTTTAAATTGAAAGATGATATAATGTTATAAAAGAAAAAGAATTTTAGTTAACATTAAAATGAACAAAAGTAAATAATTTCAAACATAATATACTATTATAAACTTTTTTTAAAAATTCGATTATTTCGTATATTAAATGACGTATATTAATAAACGTATATTAATAAACGTGATTACCTTTTAAATTAATTGGAAGAAACAGACTGTGAATTCGATTAAAATGAAAATAACATTTGCAGTATCGTAATTTAGTTATTCTTGTATTTAAATTGATATTAAGGCGCGACGGTCGTCGTATGAAAGTAAAAATTAAAAAAAAAAAAAAAAAAAAAAAAAGAAAAAAAAGAAAAGAAAAAGACAAATCTAAAGTTAACCAAATAACCTATCTCACGGACAAATATTAATGGATAATATTAAATTGATAGAAACGTTGATTGATAAAAGTTGATTGGGAAAAAAAAAAAAAAGAAAAAAGAAGGGAAAAAAAAGAAAAAAAAATTTTTAAAGAATAAACATACATATTTGTATGATCTTGTTTCACTGTTCGCACCAAACAGACATCTTCCGAAATTGGCGCTAGGTACGCTGGGTAATCGACGTAACTTCCCCTCTGCGCGCAGTGTCCGCCGTAGAAGAAAAATAATATGAAAAATCATCGAGACACGGAAGAATAAATACATACGGAATAGAAGGAAATTAATAGTTAGAAAAAAAACTTAGATCATAATACAAGTGTTAAAACGTTTAGGTGTTATTGTAAAAATTTGTCAATTTTCTTTGAACCGTTCGCAGCGCCATTGTGCGGCGTTCACAAGAATATTCCTTGTGACGCAATAGGAACTCGTCCTTTCCGTCGACCTACCGTGAGTGGAACATGTCGCATACATCTGAACGAAGGTAAGTTCGATTTTTCATATATAATCGCGTTAATCATAAGAAATTTTCTACCATAGAAAATCTTCCTTTATTACGAATTATTGTCGATCTCGTGGTATAGACGATAGAACGGCATTCGTTCGGATTACATTTACGAAAAATAGTGCGGCAAACGACGAATGCACGAGAGCCACGAGACTGACAACATGGCGTGCATTCGTTTTTGTCACATTGTTTGCAATATTAACTCGTATTTTTCCTATTCATCGATTTCGTTCTTCTAATGCCAAATACGATACGATCGTTTCGTATAACTACATAAATATTCGATGGGATATCTATCGACGAATTTTCGTTATATCCGAATGGTCGTGATTTTTCTTAGAAAATTTCCGCGTGCCGCACGACGTGTACAAAACTCATTATTAGTTTTATTCATTAATTTTTTATCGGCTTTACGTAAGAAAATTTATATTTTGATCTAATGCCGTACGATAAGGATACGATTATTTATTCGATTTAGGTTATTCATTGAGTACAAAAATGAAACGATTTGAGTTTGCGTGAGTTGTGATAAAATGTCGACCATTCCTTAGTCATACGTACGCGTGAGTCACTGTCAGTGCAGCAGCAGCCATCAAGTGATCATCAAATATTTGTTTTTCTTTTCCATTTTCTTTTTTACATATGATTTTTCATTTATATTCTAAAAAATTACATTGAATTTACATATTACATTGTCTTCTTTATTCTCAGTAGGTCAGCTCTTTTTTTTTTTTTTTTTTCTTTTTTTTATAATTAGGAATGCATATAGATTCTTTTTTTTCTTTTTTTCTTCTTTTCTTACATTATATATTATATATCACTTTTTAAATGGATCATTTTCAATTTGTATTACAGATACTTCATAATCAATATCTCTTTTTTTCTCTCTCTCTCTCTCTCTCTCTTTTTTTTTTTTTCTTGAGGAAATATATATGAGAAACATTTTGTAATTTTATGCCTTTGTTATTGAGAGAATATTTTAAGAATATCAAATATTATTGATATATAAGATGTGTTATTTGTATCAAAATATATTTACTTAGATAATACTTGATTAATTTGACCATTTGTTTTCTACATACGTTCTTTTCTTTTCTTTTTTCTTTTTTTTTTTCAATTATTTAGTACCAACAATGATTTCTCTTATTGAATTATATCCTGACAATAATAATTATATCAATTGATGTTAACATGACTTATATCATAGTTCATTATTATATCTACAAGCTGTTAATTGTATTTAAATTGTAGGAACGATGAACAATGGTCAGGAGACTCCAAAAATGGACCCAGCGAAAGTGAACCACCTGCATATAATGGGCCTCCAGGCATGGAGCCCGATGGGATCATTGAATCTAACTGGGAAGTTGTAAGTTTTATCATTGTATTATATATAAATTAATGGATATAGAAAAGTACTACAATCAGTACATATAAGGCTGTTTTATGTAAAAAGGAAACAAAAAAAAAAAACATTATAGAGATTTATAAATACATTATATAATTCTATATTAATTAGGTTGTGGACAATTTCGATGAAATGAACCTTAAAGAAGAACTTTTGCGTGGTATTTATGCTTATGGCTTTGAAAAACCATCCGCTATACAACAACGTGCCATCCTACCATGTATTAGGGGACACGATGTTATTGCTCAAGCCCAGTCAGGTAAAATATATATTCGTTGTATAAAAATTTGTTTAAGATTATATTAACAGATTGTTAATAATAAGAAAAAAATTTTAAATTATGATCTATAGGAACTGGAAAAACTGCTACGTTCTCTATATCTATTCTTCAACAAATCGATACAAATATTAAAGAGTGTCAGGCATTGATATTGGCTCCAACTCGAGAACTTGCACAACAAGTGAGTTCGCATATATATATATATATATATATTTTTTTTTTTTTCAATTAATAAAGAAAAAGAATAAATAAAAGAAAAAATATTTTATATATAAAATATAATGTAAAACAATATGTAATGATTGTTATTTATTTTTTCTCTCTTTTTCTCTCTTTCTCTCTCTCTCTCTCTTTCTATAGATTCAAAAAGTTGTTATCGCTTTGGGAGATTTTATGCATGCAGAATGTCACGCATGTATTGGCGGCACCAATGTACGCGAAGATATGAGAAAATTGGATCAAGGCGTCCATGTAGTCGTCGGTACACCAGGCAGAGTTTATGATATGATCAGTCGACGAGCATTGAGGGCTGGTAGCATTAAACTGTTTGTTCTGGATGAAGCAGATGAGATGCTCTCGCGTGGTTTTAAAGATCAAATTCATGATGTATTCAAGTTATTACCCCAAGAAGTGCAGGTACGTTCAAACGTTGTTCGCAACCAAGACCAGAGTTATATAAATATAGTCTTCTAATTGTTGACTTTATTTCAATTATTAGAAAATGTCTTTTGGACAAGTCAACAAATCATACAAGACGAAAAGTTGCAGTATAGCCATACATTATTATAGTCAAGTTTATAAATGTATTATAAAATACAGGTGCGTTATATTAGTGGTATCTTGGATAGGGGTACATCGTAAAGATTTTTGATACATTTCATTTCTTCTTTGAGATCTTTCTATTACATTGATATAACTTAAATATTAGGAATAATAACGTGGTATTATTAATTTCATTTCAAATATGATTAAAACGCCCTATACAAAAATATGAATTATAATAATTCATATATATATATATATCTATACGTATCAAAAAGTAACATGATTTTCCAACATTTTACTAATCTTGCATATGTCACGTATGATGTCGCAGTGTCTCATCCAAATGACAAATATATATATATAATGCTTTCTCAAAAGTATATATAATCTAAAAATGATAACGCACATATACTTGGGGTATATATTTGATGCGTGTACATTTATAAATTTATGCTTAAAAAAAAAAAAAGAAAAGAAAAAAAAACAAGAAAAAAATTATTCATTTCTTTTTTTTTTTTTTTTTTTTCTTCCAGGTTATATTATTATCTGCTACAATGCCAGCAGACGTATTGGATGTATCCAAATGTTTTATGCGAAATCCAGTTCGAATCTTGGTGAAGAAAGAAGAATTGACGTTGGAGGGTATTAAACAATTCTTCGTTTTCGTTGAACGTGAAGAATGGAAATTGGAGACCTTATGTGATCTATACGATACACTGAGTATTACTCAGGCTGTTATCTTTTGTAACACACGGCGTAAGGTCGATTGGTTGACGGATAATATGCATCACCGTGATTTCACGGTTTCTGCGATGCATGGAGATATGGATCAAAAAGAAAGAGATCTTATTATGAGACAGTTTCGAACTGGTTCATCTCGTGTTCTTATTACAACTGATTTATTGGCACGTGGTATCGATGTACAACAAGTGTCTCTTGTAATCAACTATGATTTACCTTCCAATAGAGAAAATTACATTCACAGGTAAAAAATAATATTCTATCGTCGTATATTATAATATTTTTATATGTCCCAAATGAAATATGCAATTTAATAATTTAATTTTTTTTTTTTTTTTTTTTTTTTTTTATGTATATATTAAACTCTATACTATCTTATTATTTAAACGCAATCGCTCGATAACCGATTCTCGCTCTTTGTTTAATGATAACTTATCTATCGATATACATCTATGAAAATTATCTTTCAGATAAATAATGAGAAGATTTGCAGTTACATTTTTAATTTTTTTTTTAATTTTTTTTTTTTTTTTTTTTTTTTTTTTTATAATTTTTAATAGAAAGCAATAAGTGGAGTTTTTTTTTCTTTGTTGTTTTTATCGTTTTTAGAGAGTAATTTTTATTTACAAAGCTATAACTTCTCAACCTGTTACAGAATTGGTCGCGGTGGTCGTTTCGGCCGTAAAGGAGTAGCCGTTAATTTCGTTACAGAGGACGATAAGCGAACTCTGAAAGATATAGAGCAATTCTACAACACCCACATAGATGAGATGCCATTGAACGTCGCTGATTTAATCTAAGCACGTCCATTGGCTAAAAATCATTATAATACGAAAAAAAAAAAAAAATAAAAAGTAAGTGAAAATAAGGAGCTCTCATCTGATCTCTCATGGTGTGTGAGTATACACAGAGTGAGTTGGTGAACTGTATTGCTTATGTAAACGTGATTTACCAAAATATTCTGAGGTTGTCATCTTAATTTCATTTGATAATAGCAGATTATGAGAATAGGTATACAAGAATAATTATCTATTGTACTAAGAATACTATTAGTATACCATTTTAATACTATTATTACTGCCATTAAACAATTACACCCCATACACTATCACTACTCCAACGCCATTACCACATCCCATTATTACCAACACACTACATTATTCCAGTCACACTACAAAACTAACACTAAACACTAGCAACACCACCATTCACCGCTATATACCCATTACGCTCATTACCATTATCATTACTATTATATTACTACTACTACTACTATACTACTACTACACTACTACTACTACTACTACTACTACGACTGTTACTACTACTATTGCTATTTCTCTGCTACTATTACTACTGTTTTAACTCTGCTACTCTCTGCTGCTATTACTACTCTACTACTACTACTACTACTACTACTACTACTACTACTACTACTACTACTACTATACCAAAAGCAGTACTATCGCTATCACTCTACGAAAACTTAATTTTTCGACTGTTATAACTTTTACTATACTAGTATTCATATTACGTTAATGGTATTACTTAAAATACCTATCATCACTATAGAGCGACAGGCACGATGTGCTTGCATTTTACATATCATTGTGACAGGTCAAGATTTTGCATTATTCAAATGCATCCATGGACTTATTGCACCATAGTTCTGATCATTGTCAATATTTTTAAGTTTCTTCTAAAGATTTTTATCTCGTCCGTCTCTAATCGAGCATTTTCTACCTGTAAAGTTCATTCCGTCGTCGACGGTCTTTCATCGATGCTTCGATCACCGCGATTACAACTTGTTTGTTTAAGTAGAGGTTTAGTTGGGTATTGGAAGGGGTATTTTAATCACAAGCGTTGTCGCAGGAGATGTAAATTCAAAAGTTTAGATGGTATGAATTTTTGTATATCCAAATAAACCCAGGTGCATACTACATATACAATAAAATGTTTGACCTTTTAATCGTGGTCTTTATTACTACATATATATATATATATGTATATATATATATATATATATATACGTGTGTGTGTATGTGAATATATATATATATTATATATATATTTCTTTTTTCTCTTCTTTACTATTGACTTTAGTTAACAAAGTATTTACAAGCTTACAATGACAACCCTGAATGGACACAACTGCGCATACTGTGAAAATCTATCTCTTTCATAGCGGATAAAACATTTTAGAGACCCATTTGCGTCGGGAGGCATACTACTACACACTCTATTACGCGAATGCATTACACTATTTGTAATATTATTTATTGTATTAAGTTTTATGCTGATTTGAAAAATAAATCTGATTCTTTAAAAAAGAGGGGACTCGTCATATGATTCCGAATGTATTATTTTCTCATGATTGATCAACGTGTGCTGATGCAATTGGGTCGAGGTACAACACACCCTATGTAACAATTAATATTACGATCGTAGATTCTACGTAAATATTTAGGAGAAAACGTAAAAACTTTTAATGAAAATAATCTTGCGTGTGGCATTCAGATTAATTTATTATATATATATATATAATTAATATATATATATATATATATATATATATATATAATTAATATATATATATATATATATATATATATATATATAATTAATATATATATATATATATATATATATATATATATATATATAGATAAGATTAATGAGCGTCGAACGAAGATATAAACATATTTATGCGAACCAAGTATAATTATTTCCTTTGTATTTTCTTCATGAGTATATATTATCTATTGTTTAAAATTAACAATTCTCCTCAATGTAATGTGATATGTTGTGATTAGAGATTCGTATCGTATTACCAAAAATAGACGAAAGAAAAAAAGAAAAAGAAAATAGAAAGACAAGAATTATAAAATGTAAAAATATGTATTATTTGACAAAGATTAGTAGTTTGTCTTGTCAAAAAGAAAAAAAAAGAAAAAAAAAAGAAAGAGAGAGAAAGAAAGGGAAAGGATTGTTTCGTGTAGATCATCGTGTGACGGAAATGTAAAATTTTCATTATCATTGATCACAGGGGGAAGTTCTCACAGGTTTTATTTTGTATTTACAGGCAGTTTTGGGCTGAGTTCCAGAAGTGGGTGAGATATTTTTGGAAATAAAGACCAGATTTCCTGATTCAATATAGAAGTTGCATAATCGATTACCTTTCAAAACTCCTACCCCCCCTTTTTGTGTGGGGTCTTAACACAACAGTATATACACTTACTTCGTTTTATTGTTTATACGCTTACATTATTCAATTTTTTTAAATGATGTAGGAGAATCCAACTTTCACTGATTATTTTATATTTTTGTCAATAAAATACTGTGCAAATCTTCATTCGTGCTTGTTTGTACGTTTCGTGAAGAGAGTAATAGAAAAAGAAAAAGAGCGAGAGAGAGAGAGAGAGAGAGAGAATTTAAATGTGTGAGAACTTATTTATATAATTAATACCTTTGTAGAGAGAGAGAGAGAGAGAGAGAGAGAGAGAGAGAGAGAGAGAAAGAGAGAAAAGAAAAAAATAATAATCTCTAATTAAATATAAATAATTCTTCCCCTATATCATAAAAAAAAAAGAACATAAGCGAAAATTTATTACAAGCTATTGTAAGTACGTCGTCGTAAGTGGTTTCCCGTAATTTTACAGTATATATATATATATATATATATATATATATATATACTAACGTGTATATATATATATATTATATATAATTATAATTATATATACTTTTAAATATTATCACAAATATATTTCGAACGAGAAATTATCAGTAAAATGTATGTCTTCTTGCATATGCTTGTAGTAATAATAATAATAATAATAATAATAATAATAATAATAATAATAATAATAATAATAATAATAATAATAATAATATAGAGTTTAAACTATAAGATATGATATGATTTTAAATAAATGAAAACAGACGTGTCAAAAAAAAAAAAGAGAGAAATATTTTTTTAAATATTACAGCCTATTACAATGTATATATATATTTTGTTTTTTTTTTTGTTTTTGCGTAAAAATTAATGGGCGAACGTTATTGTTAGATAAACATCTATTATTTTTAAATACTTCCGGAATACAATGAACGCTCGTGATGAACGTTCAGCTTTCTGAACTCGTTCATTGGATGAAATCAATGGTGCTTTAAAAGTATTAAGTATTAAGAGGATTCTCTTCGTATGCGTTTGCAAAGTTACGCCATGAATTATCATGATAAGAATATTTGTCCAATTTTATTTAAAAAAAAAAAATGCCCATTTCAAGGAAAAAAGATTTTGTTCTTTTCTTTTTTTCTTTTTTTTCTTTTTTTGTACACGAAATTGTTTCCAAAGTTTTGAGAAGCAAAATTTCTTTGTTCGCAAAAATCATGTCTAATAAAGATCAGATAATTTTCACACAAATTATGAAAGTGTATTTTGAAAAATCTATAGATATATATTATTTCAATATTGGAACATAAATTAGTATTATATATAAGATAAATTTTAATATTGTTTTAATAACAATTAAATCGATTTTAAATACATATATTACAAATAATAATCAAAATCACATTCAGATCATCGTATAATTGATAATTATTCGAATTCTAAAGTTTTCATTTATTATAATTAAAGAGCCTCCTGTAAATTCGTCGATTTTAATTTTATCTCCACAACTTCCGAAGCTGAAGGGTCACGAGTTTATAAAAGAAAGAAAGGAAAAAAAGAAGGAACAGAAAATGAAAAAGGTACGTAAATAGACGTATTAAAAGAATTCATTACGTTATTACTGATAATATTTTTAATGAAATAAGATAATAAAAATGCTGCAAGCATATGTTATTCATTATAAAAAAGATACGGAAACGTTATAAACATATCGCATTAAAAAAAAAAAAAAAAAAGCAAATGCAATTAATTTCCAAATGTATAATAAAATCTCATTCGACCGTAATCATTTTTAATTAATTCGATCATTACTAAACATGTTTTTTTTCTCTCGTTAAATGTTAACAATTATTTATTCCCAGTAAATGTAAACGTAGGAAATTTGAATTGAAAATATTTTTACCTCCTTTTTTTTTCTTTTTTTCTTTTTTTTTTCTTTCTTTTTTTTTTTTTTTTTTAAGAACTTTACAAACGTCTTAGTCATTAATATTTTGAGTTAGCGATCTTGTAAAATTTTTACACAGAATTTCTACCTGTGTAAAAGAGTGAGTGAATGAGAGAAAGAGAGAGAGAGAGAGAGAGACCTACATTTCTTAAGTTAGAGACGACCATATTTAGTCTCACTAAGAACGACGGAATCTACCACTTTCCATCTTTACTCTTTATTTTCAAGATGATGATAATAACGACGACGATGATGTTGATGATGATGATGATGATGATGATGACGACGATGATGATTCGTTTCTTTTTCTATTTGTTTATTTGTTCGTTGCTTTTTTTCTTTTTTCATTAATCTCTCTTAATATATATCCCTCCAATGGAAACGGAGGATAGATTTAGGAGAAAATTTGGATGTGGAAAGGATTATTTTCTCCAATGGAATCTCTGAACGATGGAATTCGAAAACGAGAAGCACTAAGTCTGTCGATGACTGTACTCCGGCACGATTACCTTAAGGCTGTTCACTACCCCTACTTTTTCAATGGTTTACGCCATCAAGGAGAACAGACGTAATTCTTGACCGATTTTGACAAACTAAGTTTCATTTTAAATCTAAAAAAAAGTTTTAATCTATCGATTTTTGAAAAAGATTTATTTTCTTTGAAAACAATCGTACATCAAGGATCGGTATTTTGTTTTTGTTCGAAAATAGTTTGTATATAAATATAAAAGCTTTCTTTTTTCTTTTTTTTTTTTTAAATTATTAAAGTAAATTAAATCTTTCTCCTTAAAATAAGAGATTGTTCATCAAAATTTATTGAGAATAATTACTGTTCTTATTGATGTTGTAAATATTGTTTTGAATATTTTTAACAAGAAGAAAAATTTTGGAATAATGTCTACATTAGATTTTATATACTCTATATATGTCAATAATATTTATTTATTTTCTATGCATTTATCATAGTTTAAAACAAATGCGTATCAACATTGTTACTAGCACGAATCATTGCGAGACACGGGCTATAAT
The DNA here is from genome assembly GCF_910589235.1 of Vespa crabro. Classification (NCBI taxonomy): domain Eukaryota; kingdom Metazoa; phylum Arthropoda; class Insecta; order Hymenoptera; family Vespidae; genus Vespa; species Vespa crabro. Next base: position 2,868,776 of record NC_060972.1, on the reverse strand, counting down.
CAAAGAAAGCTATACGTATGAAATGAATGAAAAGTATGAGTTCAGTTCTACTAATAACACTACTTATTCTAACCAACACACGAGACCGATTGTTATTAATGCGTGAGAGGGGAATAACCAGTATAAACTTATATACCGCATGGTGGTGGGGGGATTAGCATTCCCCGCTTGTATTCGTAGTTCATATTTTGTCCATAGCTGTCGCTGAAGTCACACACGCTTCGAATAAAAGATAGTGAACAGTCTTAAGAAAATGAAGATGGGCGCGTTAGTATTTGAGTTAAATACTTCTTTAAGTAGTGAACACGTGCATATATAGGTATCAATGTATATGTAGCATATATATATATATATAGATAGGTATATATTCTGTATGTATATATGTGTACATACGTGTCCACGGCATTCCAGACATCTCTTGTGATGATGGTGAATGTAGGTCCTCGGGTCGACATCTATCTATGATACCTTACCTCTTCCTTCTCTCTACCTTTACGTCTTGTGTATGTACCAACCACTGCTGAGGAATCACAACTTGCTTCCATACAGAACGGTTTCTCTCCCCCACCTAACGTACGAACTTCATTGAGTTTGAAACAACAGGTGTCTACTGTAGTACGTAACCGAGTTTTATTTAAGTAAGAAAATCATTTCCATTATCGCGATATTATAGAAAGCAAAAAAAAAAAAAAAAAGAAAATAAAAAAAAATAAAAACAAATGTACCAATTTAAGGAATAAAAATGTATTAGATATTAACGTAGTATTAATAAATGTTATTTATTTATTTATTTTCTTTTTTTTTTTTTTTGTTCTCCAGTTATTATTCAAAGGACGATATGTCGTAGGTGCAATACCATGTAGATGCAACTTTTGCAATGGCAAACGTAATCATTGGATATTGTTTGTTCTTTCTTTCTTTTCTTTTTTCTTCTTCTTCTTCTTTTTCTTCTTATCAGCAATTATCTAGGCAAATTAGATCCTTTTCATTAAACAATTTTAAAATAAATCATTTCAATAGAGAAAAATTGAAAATTATATTACCTTTATATAAATAAATATTTATAATTTAGGATATGAAGAAGGTACGTATGTATATATATATATATATATATATCGAGAGAGTCAAGATCAGTAAATACATTATAGTAGTATCAGTAAAGAGAATGGAATTAGATCAAGTATAACACCATAATAGTAGGTCAAGACTCGATAAAATATATCAGATCTATATCTGAATGTTCTTATTGTAATTAATGATAGAGACATTCATTATTTCAATATATTTTTATATTATTTTATTATTCAATAATGTTTGGCATTGCATAAATTTTTTTTTCTTTTTATCTTTGTTATTTTTTCTTTTTTTTTTTCTTTTATCCTTCTTCGCACGCGGCGAAAGAACAGCTGTGTTGTAAATATATTGCGTCAAAAGCTTCCATAGAGACAACTGAAATTTTATCTAGCTATACATGTATCAATCTCTTGACTTACGACATACAAACAGGATAATTGATTGAATAAGAATGATCTAAGGATATCTAGAGTATATATATATAGAGAGAGAGAGAGAGTTATATATATACATATATAAAAACAAAATATGATTAAATAAATTGAACTTAATCTTATGCAAAACTACTAATTGGCAAATCTTAAGAGAACTCGTTGCAACGAACGAAAGAAAAGAAAAGGAAAAAAAAAAAAAGAAAAGAAAAGAAAAAAAAGAAACGGGAAAGAAAAAGAATATTAATAAAAATAAATCAAAGAGATAAGTTTAATCTTGAGGATAAAGCAAGAGAGTTCACACAATTTCTTTAATCTCTACGAGGGATAGTGATTGGGCCTCGGAGCTCGGGGAGAATGGGAAAAGGAAAAAAAAACAAGAAAGCACGGTAAACGAAATATTTTGATTAGTTATTCAAAAGTAAATTTCCCTGTAACATTTGTTTGATTTTTTATCATCCCACTTCGAAGTGGAAGTTTGGTTTCTAAAAAAATAATCGTTTCTCTCTCTCTCTTTCTCCCTCTCTCTTTCTCTCTCTCTCTCTCTCTCTCTCTCTCTCTCTCTATCTATGTATCTGTCTTTTTTTATTCATTCCTTTTTTGTTTTTTTTTCTTTTTTTTGCAGTTCGTCGTCGAAAAGGCCCGCAGGCCCGTATATAGTAGACCGGTCGGTGCGACATATAACGGGTGGACAAGAAGTACAGTTTTTCGAAGATCAGCCACCATGGAAAGTAAGAGAGCAATACAAAGAACAAGAACAAGAACAAGAACAAGAGGCTACGCAATATATAGAAAGAGAAAGAGAGAGAGAGAGAGAGAGAGAGAGAAAAAGAGAAGTTGGGATACGTAAAGCCGGATCTCTATCTTTCTCTCTCTCTTGTTCAACCTCACATTTCCAGCTCGGAAATAACGCGGCTACGAGACTCACGAGTCTGGGTCGGCGTTGCAGAAAGAAGTCTCTTTGCGCGCTATGGACCCCGATTTATGTATGTTTGTATGTATGATGTATATGTATATATATATATATATATATATATATATATATATATATGTGTATTATGTACCAAGTCTATGACCAGTCAGCCGAGAAAAGTAGATAGAAGGAAGGCAAACAGAAGACGGAAAATAAAAGAAGGATGGAGAGGAAAAGAGGGATTTGGTTTAGAGGGGTAGATGATAGAATCATTCTCAGAGAATCTTGATTCTAATCTAGTCTCATAATCAACCTATTCTTTCTATCTTTCTTCATTTTATCTATCAATCTGATCATCCATCTGTCTATCCAGGCATTTACGCGTTTATCTATCTGTTTCTTTCTATTTACTCTCTCTCTCTCTCTCTCTCTCTCTCTCTCTCTCTCTCTCTCTCTCTCTCTCTCTCTCTCTCTCTCTCTCTCTCTCTCTATTTATCTTTATCCGTTCTCGTCTTTCTTTCAACGTATTTCTTTCCCCCCTCTCCATCCCCCCCTTTCATCTGTATTCCATCCCTCCCACCTTTTCCTTTCTCTCTCTCTCTTTCTCTCTCTCTCTCTCTCTCTCTCTTTCTTTTTCCCCGTTCTCGACCTCTCGCTGGATACACCTTTCTCCAGTTCCCAACACCCGGTGGGCCTTGGTTCTCCTTCAGTACTCACCGAGACACAGACAAAGTTACGCACCCAGAGAAAACGTCAATCGGTCGTCTACTCGGTGAGTCGAGTTAAACTCGCGATAAACTCTCGACCGTTCTCCGTTTTGACCAGGTGAAACTTTCGATTATTTCGTCCAAGAATCATTCCTCTTCTTCTTCTTCTTCTTCATCCTTTACTTCTTCTTCTTCGTACAAGATTTATTATTTCGATCTTATTTAATTTCTCTCTCTCTCTCTCTCTCTCTCTCTCTCTCTTTTTCTCTCTCTCACTTTTTTTTCTTTTAAATTACCAACGAAATCTACGTTTCATTCCCTTCGACAATCGCGATATTATTATTATTTTTTTTTTTTTTTTTTTTTTTAATTATATCATTCATTAATTAACAGAAGGAAGGCAAGGGACAAGAGGCATATCAATAAAATTTGGATCCAAAATATTTGTGTGTTGTTCCATGGGATCGACGACGTGGCCGCGCGGGGGTTGGTTTTAATGACAGTGTATAGATTATCGTCGTAATACTCGCAAAGAAGTTTACAGTGTAAACCAGTTAAACAGAATTTGATTCAGATGGGCGAAGATATGTGGCAGCTATTGTTTACGAAACTTCTTCTATTTAGTATCGTACTATTGACCATAGTATCCACCGGTCGTTCCGAGGGTGAGTCTTTTAAAGATCTATATATACATATATGTATACATAATATTATATTTTATTTTGAACGATTTTTATTGTATTATTTTTATTATTTACGATTTCGATTTATTCCTCTTGTATTTAAAAGAAATTTATTTATTTTATTTATTATTTAATAACAATTAGGATTTTATTGATCTATCGATTTGATCGATCTCAACGATTCGACGATTATTTTAATCGTCATTGTAATAAAATAAAATGTTTGATCTTTCGATCGAGCAAAATTTATTCAATAAAATTTTACTAATTATTGATTATCAATGATCTATTCGATTATTAATCTTTAATATGATTTATTAAAATATAATTTATTAGAATAACACGTTTATCAAATTTATCGTTTTATTTAACGTCGTCGTCATCGTCGTCGTAGCTGTCGTTGTCCATCATTTTTATTGTTGCAAATTTGTCTTATTAGAGAAATCGAGAATTGTTTGCATTTTCTTTCCGATGAACTATTAGCAGGTAGTATCTATCTTCTTCCATAATAATTTCACCTTTAAGCTGAGTTTCTAACTTTCAAGAGACAAGTCCTTTCGTCCCTCTCCCCGTTACCCCGTCATCCCCTCTCATCCCAATCTTTCTCGTTGCTTCTAATACAACGCGCGAGAAAATTCTCTTTATACGTTTAAAACCAGTAATAATAAGACGTGGTAATCGAATTTGAAAGTATCATCTCTCTTATCCCTTTTCTTTCTATCTTTATCAAAAATGATTTCACGTTCTCACGATAAAAATCTTTTTATATTATTTCTTCGAACAATACCAACGCAAATTTATTTCGTTCCGTTCGATTATTCGCCCACGCGAACAAACAAGTTTGGCAACCAAAGTTCAAGGATTAGGAACAAATCGCACCTTTGTTACTATTATATCGTAATACTTTCTACGATAATAAGAGAAATTTCGTTCAATTAAAAATTAACCATTCTTTTTTCTTTTTTTCTATTCTACTTTTTCTTCTTCTTCTTTCCTTTGTTTTTTTTTTTTTTTTTTTTTTTCATTTTGATTGCTCTTAAAAATTTCTTTTATACCTTTTTTTTTTTTGCAATCGATTTTCTATATCCTTCTCTCTTTCTCTACGTCTGTCTCTTATAATAAGACTTATGAAATTAATTGTAAATGCATTACATTCTTACAATTCGAAGTATTCCACGGCCACCTTCCATTCCGTCGACATACATATGAACGTCCATAGTCTCATGACTTTTACACTTACGAATACTGAATTATATAAGTTAGCAATGGCTTTCACATTTTTTTTCTACCTTTCTCTCTCTCTCTCTCTCTATTCCTCTCTATTATATATATATATATATATAAATTTTCCTCACGAAACATCCAGTTTTCATGGTATGCCGTTATTCCTGGTCCTAGCCTTTGTCCTTTATTGGTAGGAAAAGAGAGATTATATCACTTAATGTTTCCTAGTATAAATTGTCTTTAAAGGTATACGATTAATGTCAGCTATAAAATAATTTTTTTGCGTATTTTTATGCCTATATTTTTATTGTTAAGACATCCTACACACATACACACATATATGTTTACTTTTTTTCTTTTTTTTTTTTTTTTCATATGTACATGATCCTGATTATTATTACACTGAGAAAGTTACACTGAACTCGATATACTCGATTGCTTCTTGACTCATTGTATGACTGTGAGAAACACATGATTGTTGCATGGTTAGAGAAATATATATATATATATATATATATATATATATATATATATATATATATCGTAGTCACGTTGCTATTAATGCGATTCACATAACTTTTCAAGAAATATTTCTTAGATAAAAGTAAAATTTAATATTGATGAAGGATATGTTGTATAATAGAATAATTAAAGAAAATATATATGAAAAAAAGAAGGAAAGAAAAAAGTAAGAAAAAAAATATCATCGAAATTAATTGATCGAAACATTTTAATGTATTAATGTTATGAAATGATATTAAAACGTAAAGATTATTTGATTAATTAATAAACCCACTTCTACATACGGATGGATTAATTGATAAAAATAAATCCGATTGAATGATTATTCATCAATAACATTAATTAGATTCTTAACGGACTTAACAGACGTGTCTTGAATTATCAATTCAATGCAAGAAGTAATAAGAATTATAGTTAAAAGGAACGGTCAATCGATATTCATTCACTCTAATGTAATACGTGTTCTCGATCGAAGACCTACATCTAATGATTATCTTATGCAAGTATGTAAACAAAAGAGGATTCTAACGGATTCTACAAATCACTGTTAGATGACTTTGCTAAAACTTTATTGTTTCCTAGATTGACATAATGATCAGTCTCATTATATTTTGTTTGTCCCGTTTTTTCTTTTATCTAATTTATCATAAATTATATAATATAATTAAATATAATAATTAAGTGATTTATTTATTTTACTAATTATTTTAATTATATATGATTATACTTATTTATTTATTTATTTGTTTGTTCATTTATTTTTTTCTTCGATTTTACTAATCTCTTATTATTTTTATTTTGTTTTATTGTTAAATTAAGTAATTCATTATTATTCATTATTTTAAATTAAATCTTTGGATATTTTTTATCGTAATCCTTATTATCTTTCATACATTATTATCAAATTAAATAATTATTTATTAATTATTATATCATAAATACATGATATAATAATTAATAATAAAAAGAAAATTTCTTTGCATTGATGATAAATAATTAATTTCTTAAAAAAATAAAAATATATATATATATATATATATATATATACACATATATATATATATATATATAAAAAGAAAGTATTATAAAAACAGCTGAGAGAAAATCAAGAGTGCAACTTGTTAAGTCTGAAAAAAAAAGGATGGAATAAAATTATTTGCATTTGGTACGTGTAATATAAGTTTCTTTTTTTCTTTCTTTTTTTTTTTCTTTTTCTCTTTTCGGAATAAATCGAAATTGAGTAACTTATTATTGAGGGAAGTTTAACCTTGATCCCAAATGAACGATAACTGCAGCCGGATACAAACGAAGTTGTCTGTGTAATCGATTCACAGCACGAGTTCAACCTACATTGACAAGTTCCACTTTTTTTTAGTGATCTGTATTCCAGTCAGATAATATTAGCTTTGTATTTATGCGAAAAGAAAGAAAAAAAGAAAAAGAAAAGAAAAAAAAGAAGAAACAGATCGTTACTTTTCTCTCGTAGACACGATTTATTAGATGGCATCGTTCTATTAATCCTTTTGTAATGTCTCGATCATTTCTTTTCAATAGTAAAGATCCTAAGAAATGGGTCAATTAAACTACGAACACGTTTAGTATCTTTATATATATATATATATATATATATATATATATATATATATATATATATATATCGATCATTCTAAGATTTAAAAGATTTTATTCTCAATGGAACATATTTAATAATTCAAATCATATTGATGCGTTATCAAACGTATCGTTAAAAATTTGAGTCAATTAAAGCGCATAAAAAAATTTATGTCATGACGCATTTAAAGTGTTTTCATTATTTATTATTGATATTTGCCGTCGTATAAATTCTCTTCTTTTATTTTCTTTTTATTACTTCTTTTTTATTTTCTTTTCCCCCTCAAAAATACAATTCCACGAAGAATGTTCCCTTATGAAAATATAAATAATGATTTAAAATGAAAGCTTTAATTGAATTGAGAAGGAAGATTATTTGAAAGAGGTGAAAGTTATCAAGGAAGTTCATACATGTATGTGAATTGTAAATGATGATGACGTTGAAAGTAAGGGATCGATCGTTCGTAGATCAGACGACAATGATAAATAAATGGTGTAATCTGGCAATAAGAATAGATGATTACACTAGGCATTAAGAAAATAGAAAAGAAATGCTAATGAGAAGAAGATTGAAAAGGAAGAGAATGTTAAAGAGAGAAAGAGAATGCAGAGGACACGAGTCACGTTACAACGGTAAATGCCAATGAAATCCTGTGACGAAGGACGTCGGGTTGTTGCTTCGATGATATATAACTTTAATCCATTTCTAGTAATTCTATGAACAACGGTATTATAATTACATGCATATATATATATATATATATATATATATATATATATATATATATCTACTTATACATTTACCATTAATAGTGCAAATTAAAAGGAACACATTTGTTTAATATTGTGATTATATATAATCCCAATATGAACATAATTTGAATAATTTGTTGTAATAAATGAACAAATATATTTATATATATATATATATATATTGAGCAAAATATTTTATTCAATTTTTTCTAGACTTAATAAATAGCTTTGTCAATCTTTTTCATCCTTAGTTATTATCCAAATGAATTTCAAACAAATTCATAATACTTTTTTTTCTCTCGTATTTAAAAAAAAAAAAAAAAAAAAAAAAAATATTTTATTCTATTCATTCATAAATGTTTCGTGTCGATTCTCTTTCAAAAGTTGCGATCTGAATGAATTTCGAACGGGGATTACTTTCTTCTTTTATTATAGGATAATATTGTCTGATTAGAATAAATCGATTGGAAACAGTTTCATTTAATCGTAATGAACGTTTAGATATGTGATATAATGAGAAATAATAGTAAAAACGAAAAACAAAAAACAAGAAAGAAAGAAAGAAAGAAAGAAAGAAGAAACAAGAAACAAAGAAAAAAAAAAAGAAAAGAAAAGAAAAGAATAAAATATTTCTCTGTTGAAAAGTCACGTTAGATGACTCGACATCGTTGATAAGTCTCGTCCTATTCAGGAACACTATATATAAAGTGGTACGCGTTAGTACCATATGTTCGATATAGCTGCAAACGTGCGAATATATGTTTCGAAGAGCGCGTGCCTCTCTCGGCACGTGTTATAGCGACCAAGTAACTGTAAAACGATTGCACGCGTTCACGTAGGAGATCTAATTAATATACCTACGCATAATCGCTACGTTTTCATAAAAGAAAGAGAAGAAAAAAAAAAAAAAAAGAAAAAAGAAAAAAAAGGTACGAGAAGAAAGAAAGAAAAAAATCGAAATGGAATGAAATAAGAAAAAGAAGAGAAGAGGAAAGAAAAAAAGACGAAGAAGAAGAAAGAAGGAGTAAGGTTCATTTGTATGCGCATTACAAATTGTAATGCATTCCGATGACATAACTGCCCTAATCCAGAAGCACGATACAATGACTTAGAAATTAAAATAACTGGGACATTTAGTTGAATATGTTATTAAGTTAGAAATAAATCGTCCAAATCCGTTTACGAAATAACAAGATGCATGTATGTACGTATGTATGTATGTATGTATGTATGTATGTATGTCCGGTCAGTGTCCTACGATTGAGTATATATATAAATATATATATATATATATATATATTTAATTTAAAAATCCTTTTGAGATTGATCGATATACTTACTTACAACATTCTGTTCCTTTCGTCATATAGGATATGTGTTAATTATACTTGGATATTAATTCGTTCTAGAGATTTTTTCTATTTTCTTTCTTTTTTTTTTTTTTTTTGTAAATTTTCAATATTACTATTATTACTATTATTATTAATTTTTTTTATTATTTACTGATATTATTATTATTATTATTATTATTATTATTATTATTATTATTATTATTATTATTATTAATTGAAATATTATTGTACAAATTCGAATATTTGTAATTTAGAAAATAATTTGTTATACTTATGAATATGTACCAAAGGATTTACTCAATTTCTATTCATTTCTATTTACCTTGTAATACTATTATGTATGTCATTCATTGAAATATCATTTATAGATTTATAGAAGAGTGAGAGAGAGAGAGAGAGAGAGAGAGAGAGAGAGAGAGAGAGAGAGAGAGAGAGAGAGAGAGAGATTGAATTTATAGGATAACTATAATATAATTATACATGATTATATTACTGATGAGTTATTCAAATAATTAATATTTAACTCATCGAAAAAATCCTTATAGAATTTTCCGATGGGATTAATAATCGGAAATTAATTCACTGTGCTTAAATATAAATTATATTCGAATTTACTCGGTATGTTTGTATAATCCTCAATAATTTTTTTATCCTCATACTTATTATTTCTCATTGGAACGAAGTTTATAAATTGAATGATTGATAATCAGTGATTAGATACGCTCTCACTGTTTCAAAAGAAAATCATAGACAAAAGATTAGAAGTTTATGCCTGAGAAAATGAATCAAGATACATGATATATATATATATATATATATATATATATATATATATATATATACGTATATACATAAATATATACATTGATTGCAATTTATTTCTACATATATAGATATACACATACACACACACACACACAATGTTAATGGACGCAACGATATCCGTCGATCCTTCCTACATGGAAATGTCAGAAAGAGGGAACGTAGAAACAGGCGTGTCTTTGGTATGTCGTTAGCATCTCGTCTGCCTCTGTACGCGCATTCGTCCTACATTCTTTCACTTGATTCGATCTATCCTTTATTTTGTTAAATTCTAAACATTCTGTGTTGAATTAGAAAATTATTTGAAAAAAAAAAAAAAAAGAAAAACAGAACAGGAAAGAAAACGAATAAAGAATCGACGAGACGTTAATCCCGTTGAACAGTGAAATATTTCGAACAGTTGAAATATTTCTGTTGCAAATGTTCTTTTCTTCTTTTTCTTTTTTTTCTTTTTTTGTTATTTTTTTTTCTTCTTCTTTTTTTTCTTGTAAATATCTAAAAAAATATTTATACCAGTTTTGCAAATATTCGTTCAATATTTCAGATCAATAAGATTTATCACAAAATGGATTGGAGTTCTATTTACAGGTACTTTATGTTTTTTCGTATTATATCGAACGTAATTAACGAAATTAATTTTAAAAGATAAAATGCAAATTTTCGTTGATAATTATTAAACGATCGACTAATATTCTATCGTTTATTAATATCCAACGAAATAGTTTCTAGTACGATGAACGATAAAGACAACTTTTTATGTCCTTCATATATATATATATATATATAGATATACACACATTACTTTATTACGTTCATATTATACATTCTAACGCACCGTTAATTAACTTTTTTTTTCTTTTTTCGACCATTTTCCTTTGAACGTTAGAAAGAGAATGGCAAAACGATTTTATTTCTCTCTGGCGTATATAATATTAATAAGAACTTCATTTTCTAATATTCTAATGTCAGACTAAGTTATATATGAATAAAAAAGATAGAAGGACATTTTTAGGTCATTAGATATTCTGAGCAACGAATTGCAACAACGATAAGAAAAAGTGTTAACGCGTAGAAGGGAAGTGGGAGAGAGAAAAAGCAAAAGAAAAGGAAAAAAGAGGAGAGAAGAAACGGAAAAAAAAGAAGAGAGAGAGAGAGAGAGAGAGAGAGAGAGAGAGAGAGGGAGAGAAAAAAGAAAAAGCAAAATTGTTCAATTAGTTGTTAGTTAATAACACGGTGAGAATGTTGGAGGTGTGTGATCGAAGTCTTTCCTCTGCTACCGAGTTTTATGACTGAGACAAACTAGTTCAGGTCGTATACACACTAGAATAATACTGGGATTTGGTAACATATGATATTGTTAGAATATTCCTACGTTCCCATCGTAAAAGAATACTTCGATAGTTCGCTAAAACTCATTGAATTCTCTTCCGATGAATATTCCAATGAATACTCATAAATAATCATGTGACATAGATTCAAATATCTATATTCGTTAGAATTCGTATACTTTTATTTATATTTATTTATATTTATTTGTTTCAATTAAATTTTCATAACCTTTATTAATTATCGTTTTATATATTTATATATAAAATTTTGATGAAATTATTTAATTTTTCTAAACAATTAATAAAACTATACATAGATTCTAGAAAGAAATATATTAAAATATTTATTATCATTAATTAAATTCAAAGTTATTTGATTGTTGGAAATATTTCTCCAATGACAGATCATAATACGTAAGGTAAAGATATAGATCTAAAAAAAAAAAAAAAAAAAAATAAAATAAAATAAAAGAAAAGAAAAAGATTATAACGTTTCTATACGTTTAATTAATTTCCGCGTATTTAGATATATTATTTTTACATATGGTATTTACACGTATTATTTGTGAATACATATATCGTTCTGTACAAAATGAAAGTTTAAAAAAAATTCTTCAATTCGAACGAAACACGCTCACTAAAGTTAAGTTGTATTTTTCGTAGATATTTTGAAGAACGCAAAATGTGATTTCATAATAACTACATACACACACACACACACACACATATATATATATATTTACATATATAAGCGATAAAGACACGTTGTCCTTCAGAGGACAAAACAAAATTATTTATCGTTCGTCATTGAATTTTGGCAAAATAAACACGACACGGGATGAGACAAAAAGTGTAACGTAATTCACATTCGGTGTACTACACGCGTCGTACTCGTCTCTTTCCGAATATACTATTCAATCATCAAAGTACGTAGGAAGAAGAAGGTCGATCGAATAGGTTAGTGTAATACATACATGTAAACCAATCGAGAATTCTGAATTTTTAGCCTAGATGTTTAAGGAAAGATAGTATCTAAGTAATAAGACACACATATTCATTTCACGTTTCCGTTTACTGAACTTTCGAAACCAAAGAAATATATACATACGTACATACATACATACATTGGACGTGTGTCTCTTTCTCTCTCTTTCCGTTCCTCGATTATAAAATTATAAGGACTGGTCGAAATCAATCTACTCTTATTTTCTTTAAAACTAGTTTAATTTAATCTCTAATTCAACGTTTTATGGAATTATATAATCGAAAATCTGGCCTAAGTTTTTGCCATGTAACGTATTCGCCATTTTTATGGATTTAATAATGCATCTATTTTATTCTCCTATATATATATATATATATATATATTAAATGTACCGTAAAGCATCGATAACTTCCGTATATAATGTAACGAAAGAAAATTTGATCGAATGAAAAAATAATTTTTAATAAAGGATTCTAACGTTAGGAAAATTTCGACGTAAAGTAAGGACTACTACGTGAAATTTTATGCAAGAAAGCTCAGAATTAAATAATTATTATAATTATAATTAGAAGAATTAATAATTAATATAATTAGTTAATTTAACTGGCTTTTTTTTTCTTTTTTTTTCTTTTTTTTTTTTTTTTTTAGAGAGAGAGAGAGACTAACGAGTTAGTCAGTTTCTCATATGCATTGTTTACTAAAAGAAAGTTTAATCTGATCATTTTTTTTTCCCCTTTCCTTTCCTTTTTCTGTTCTTTTCACAAAGCTTACGTGTAGTTGGGCGTAAGTACATAGTTTTACGCATACGAACAAAAATACAACCGTTATAATAATAGAAGGCACTCATGCGAGTGTCATACCATCTCTATCATGCCGTTATATAAACATCTTTAAGTCAAAATCATTCAGATTTATGGATACTCTTTCTTTATTTCTTTTTTTCTTTCTTCTTGTTTGTTTTGTTTTAATAATTGCAATAAACGATTTGAAAGTTTCTTAAAAAATAATTTTCAACGTTAACATCACGAAATTGGATTTAAATTTCTTCTGATCGTTTTGTTTTTCTTTTTTTTTTTTTTCATTTCTTATTTTTACTTTTTGTTCTATTTTGTTTCGTTTTGTTTTTATTTATTTTACATCTTAAGAATATTATTTTAAACAAGTCGAATTGACAGGATATATATGTTTATGTACGATAGAAAGTACAAGTCACGGATGTTAAATAATTTCATTGTTCTTAGCATTTTAGTCCTCAACTATTGCCCCGGAGACCACTTTCTCCTTCGTGTTACCTACTACATGTTCCTTCCATTTAATATGCACGGCAATCTACAGACTATATCTTCTTACCATTAACGAACGAATTATATTAATTTTGAAAAACTCTATATGACATGTAACTATATTTAATAACGTTTATTTATAATAATACATAATTTTCTTATTAATCGAGAGAAAATATCTTTAATTATTTCATTTAATCTAAGATATAAATATGTATATCAAGTGGATTCATAGTTCTGACTTTAATAATAACTTTTCTTTTTTCTTTCTTTTTTTTTTTTTCTTTCTTTCTTTTTTTAGGCTAATTTCTTAACTTTTTCCAGATCGTAAAATTACGAACACTTAAAGAATGTCATTGATTTTAATTATCCTCAAGGAACTTTTACTTTGCAATTGATTCACTTTTACCATACAAAAGGAAAAGAAAGAAAAGAAAAAGAAAAAGAAAAAAAAAAAAAAAACGGAAAACACGTTACCATAAAACCTGTGACATTTAATATATGGTTCTTCAAATAGATAAAAAAATATAAACTCGATGTTATTAATCTTGATTTATGTCAATGAGTTGTATGAGAAAGGTGAATGACGCATGTTCTTAGTATAAAACAAGTTATTTTGTGTACGTAGGAAAATCAAATCAAAATATTAATTGCATTCTAAATAGTGGTATGACATTAATAGTGCTATATATCTAAGATTTTATCAATGATTATATTGAAATTGGGTTTATTCGTACCAATGTTACATTTGTAATAATGAAAATATGGCAATGACTTTAGATATTATTGGAATATATATTATATAAGTTTGTTCGAAATCTATGTAAAGTTTAATGATTTAATTTTTGTTTTTCTTTTTTTTTTTCCTCTAATTGATATCATCTTTTAAATACGATTTACAATATGACACCTTTCTCAAATTTCTTATGAGTTGTATCTTATTATTGGAAATGAATCAATTTTTCTTTTTCTAGAATATTTAATAAAAAAGATATTAATGTTATCATTTTTTCAAATTATCATTTATTCGAATTATCATTTGCATATATATATATATATATATATATTTTTTTTTAAATAACTTTCAAAAAATGTAGAAATATTCGTAATAAATAATATCTAAATTTTGTGTGTATCAGTTGGATCATTTTCTTACGAAATGACACTGTTCTTTCTTTTAAGGATATATTTAAAAATTATTAAACTGAAATGATATTTAAATTTTGAGGCTCGTTCAATTACATAGTTTTATTTAAAATCGATTCTTTTGTATTACGATATGGATACGAAAAAAAAAAAGAAGAGAAACAAACAAGAAAAGAAAAATATCTCTTTTGTAGTTACAAATTTATTTAATTAGCTATTTATACATAATTAAATATATAAAATACGATGATGTACGTTAAGACGTCAATTAATAATTGTAAGAAAAATCTGATAAAAGTTCTCAATACCCTGGCGTGTCAAATTAGATTAGTAGTTGATGCTTTCACTGGCCTTTCTAAGAAAGAAGAAAAAGAAAAAAGAAAATAAAAAGGAAAAAGAAAAAAAAAAAAAGAAGAAAAACCTTTCGTGTTACATCGCGATTCTTAAGTATAAATAGGAAAAACTAAGCTGATAAAAACTGTAAAAGTATACGTACAGATCTAACAATGTATTATTATTTTGATCATCATTAAACGAATCGACGAGGTAAAATAATAAATTATAAATAGGTATTACACAAAAATAACGAATACAAATATATCAAAGTATATCTTACATAATATATCTAGAATCGAATGGATCGATCACTTTTATTTTCTTTTATTTACACGAAAAGTTATATAAGAAAACGGAAGTGCGTGTACAAGCTGTAAAATCATTTAATTATTATCGCGAAAGGTGAAAACCAACGTATCAACTTCGAATTATCTTAATAAATTTAAAGTTAAAATTTTTCTTTTTTCTTTTTTTTTTTTTTTTCTTTTTCTTTTTTCCTTTATTCCAATCACGAGATTGAATCACGCCAACTATCATCGAGGAAGTTATTTTTGGAAATTTTCACCCCCATTTATGATCGACGAAAGGAAAAAAAAAAAAAATAGAAAAGAAAAGAAAAGAAAAAAAAGAAGAGGAAAAAGATCAGATATTTACTGATGCGAATCGAAAGATGAGATAGTTGAGAATAGTTTCCAAGAGTTTGGCTCGATGATTTCGCAAAGGTAAGCGTTGGAAAGAGAGGAAGGTAGATAGCATCTGGTTCCGTTGCATAAGGATGAAAGTATCTTGTAGCTGACTGACTGAGTAAATAATAACGGTTACGTCGTGTAAAGATCCTCTTCTTTTTCTTCATCTCTTTTTTCTTTTTCTTCTTTATCGTTAAAAGCACCGTAATGAGCAAAGCGAGAGGATTCGCCTAATTTGTAACGTGGGATTTTCATTAAAAGGAAGACATCTACATACTTATTCTCTCTCTCTCTCTCTCTCTCTCTCTCTCTCTCTGTCTGTCTCTCTTTCTCTCTTTTTCTCTGTCTTTTTTCAACTTGGATAGGATATATGTAATACTTGTATTGTGTTGACGATATCAAAAGAAATAGGAGCATTCTTATGTATTACGTAGAACTGTTTTGTGAGAATAACGTAACAATTGCGAAAAGATCTTTTCTCTCTCTCTCTCTCTCTCTCTCTCTCTCTCTTTCTCTCATTTGAATCATTTCTTTCAATTATATATTTAATTTCTTTTTCTTTTAATCCTTTTTCTTTTCTTCTTATCTTTTTTTTCTTCTTCTTCTTCTTTTGCCTTTTATTTCTCCATGTCGATCCATCCGATAAAAACAAAAATTCGATCTAATATAGGATCAGCGGTTTTTCGATCTATGTGTATGGACTGTAAGGGATCGATATAGAGTTATTTTTTTTTTTTTATTTTTTTTTTTTTTATTTTAAAGGAAATTGAAAAATTACATATAAAGGATTATTCGTGAATTCGCGTAAAATGTTTTTACACTTTACGAATAAATAAATCGTACAAATAACTTATCATTTTTTTTTACAGAAGGTTTTACAGAAGGAAAGGGGGCGGGGGAAATTGTCTCATCACAAAAATAAAAATATCATTCTTATTTATTGGATGCGATTTAGGGATAAATATTTTCTACTAGGGGAAAACTTTCTCCGTCTCGATGTAACTTTTTTTCTTCTCATTTTTTTTTATTATTATTATCATTATTATTTCTTTTTTTTTTTTTTTTTATTTCCTTTTTTCAACGACTAAAATAAGCACAACGTGAGAAAAGGGAAGGAGAGATTAAATAATTTTTCTTATCCCCTAAAAATGAATATATTTTAACAATATTAGGATAGTTATAGACGATGTTAACAATTTAGAGATGATTCTTCTACCTGTACTCTTCGAACCGTGTAAATACGGTTTTACACGCGATCCAAATTGCATGTTACATGTACATACTTACTTACGTTAACCGTACGCACGATTAATATATATATACGTATATATATATATATATATATATATATATATATATATATATGTATGTATATATTAGATATATAGCCGGGACTATTTTACCTTCACCATATTACATGTCTACTGTGTGGTGTTTCACTTTTCTTTCCTTCTATTTTTTTCATACTTATTTTCTTTCTTATTTTTTTTCTTTCACATTTCTCCGATTACTTCAATTACTTCCTGGAAATATCTTTTCCTTTCGAGTTCAAAACCCTTATCGTTGTTATAACAAGAAATTGTTAATACTGCTTTAGGTTTTTAACATTGAAAGTTTCAAGTATTTGTTAAGTCATTGTTATATATATATATATTTTTTTTATAGATATTACACAAGTCAATAGGGTCAAGATTCAAGATCATTTCGAGTTTTATTGTGGAGAATAAGAAGAAAGTATTTTTTTGTAACATTACATTCTTCTTGCCCTTAATGCAAATAATTGAGACCAGATAAAAAAAAAAAGAAAGAAAGAAAAGAAGGGAGAAAGAGAAAAAGAGAGAGAGAGAGAGAGAGAGAGAGAGAGAAAATAAAGGAGAGTTAGAATACTTTGAATATTTTTAACTTGCAAGTTATTAAAACTGGATTGAATGTTAAGAAGAAGATCATAGATATTTATTTTCCAATTTGTCTTGATGAAATACAAAAGGTAGGATAGTAATGATAGTTCTCAGATAATTTTATATATCGATCAAAAAATCCTGTTTTTTTTTTTTTTTTTTTTTAAATCGTAGCAAAATTAAAAAAAAAGAAAAAAAAAACAAGAAAAACATAGGAACTTCTTTTTCCTTTGGTGCATTTGAATACGATGAAATTTGAAACACGTCGAAAGGTATATGAAATTAAATAAGAGAAAAAAAATTGATTAGTCCCTTTATCTTTCAATGAGATCGAGATAATAGTTGAGAAAATAAGATAAGAGGTGGGGGATATTGATAGAGTAGAAGAGAAACCCAGTACTCCTTATACATTCTTGTCAAGGCTTGCCCGGAGGCTGAAAGCGTCGCCTCTACAACGAGACAATCTCTTTCGTTTCATATTATTTTGTATGAGATAGAAATATTCGTAGAGTATGTATATTATAGAGAGAGAGAGAAATATAGAGAAATAGGATTAGAGAGAAAAATTATTATATAAAATATAGATGAAAGAATTCTATTGATAGAATGAGACATTTTACATCAACAATAAAATGATCAATCAATTTATTATCAAGTTGTCAAGTCTTTTATGGTATTCTATATGGTTTTCTTCTTGACATACGCGCCATCTTTGAAGCTTTCTGATTAAAGAATGGTATCCATCGAGAATACACTATTATACCCTTGCGAAATGACTATTCGACAAATGTAATTCCAGAGCAGCAAAGAGAGAGAAAGAGAGACAAATTTTTATTTGTTGCACGTGTGCAATGTGCACACGAAATCAACAAATATACATTGTCATTGTATATATGTGGTTTAACGATGCGAAATCATTCATACACAAGTAACAGGAACGACGAAACGAAACGAAACGAAACTAAACGAAACGAAACATTGCATAGAAAGTGTCTGGGAAACTGTGAAGGTGCGACGCCAAAGGACTGATGTAATTCTCATGCTTTCCCTCGAGAGTCATCGTGGTTTCTCGACGTACCAACGCGACACTATGTGCTCGATATTATGCTAAAAAAAAAAAAAAGATATAAAAACTAATGCGACAGATTAGAATTTGTTCTTAACAATAAGATTAATTATTTAGATTTGCTTGTTAGATCATTGATAATCATATGTTATCAAATATTTTTATTATTTCATATTTTCTATTTCACGATAGATCCAGCAAGAAGAATACATTTACAATAAGATTATAGTATTGTACGCATATTGTAAACTCTCACTCTTTATCGTGATAATTTTCTAAACTTTTTCTTATGACGTAAGTAACTCTATACAAATCCTTAGATATTTAATTTAACATATTGATTTAACATTTTATTGAATCGATAAATATTGCTAATGGATTAATTAAACAAACGTAAAAGTTTAGGAATATAATAGAAATATTTGTTTTGAAATTTTCATTGTGTTAAATAAAACGCATGAAAATAATATAAAATAATATTAATTTTCATAATTTTGGCACCCAATGCTCATTGACTTTTCGCGGAACGTAATTAGAAAGATCACATTTTAAAAATCTTACTTCTCACAAATAACAATATTAAAAAACACTCTGGTATATTTGTTAAAAGCAAAGCTAGAAAAAAAAAAGAAGAAGAAGAACTGACAAAGAGTAAAAAAAAGAAAAGGAAAAAAAATAAAGGAATAATCGAATTTAAAAAAAAATACAAAACTACAAAATCGTATGAATTTGATTAACCGTAGATATAGTCTTGTTCTTTTGAGATCATGATAACGACGAAAGTATGAATAGGGATATTGATAGATATGAATAGAGAACGAATTAATTTTTATTGAAGACGATAGAGAGAGAGAGAGAGAGAGAGAGAGAGAGAGAGAGAGAAAAAGAGAAAGAGAATGAAAAAAAAAAAGAAATAAAAGGAAATCGACTTAAAAGCGATTGAAAATATTTAGGTCATCGATGTAGGTTAATTCTTTGTAAGAAAGTATCTTTTTCTATAAGAGAGAATAAGCAGAAAGAAGCAGATGGGTGAATTTTCACTGGTTCATCAACTGGAAGAAGCATCTTCACTTTGAATGACCGATTTTGCTTTCGGTTCCGCCTTGTATTCCGCGGAGAAAGCTGTAATGTCTGTGATTCGAACGAAGAAGCCTTTTCGTATCATTCAAGACATACAATATATATAGATTCGAATTATTATTAACTTTTATATAACTATTATATGTATATATATATATATACATATATATCAGTTACTCTATTATGAGAACGTTCAGATTGTAAAAAAATTTCTAGCCTTGTAGTTTGACGATCTAAAAAAAGAAAAAAAGAAAACAAAAACAAAGGAAAGAAGTTAGCCCAAAATTAAAAAAAAAAAGAAAAAAAAAAAAATACCTTATAGATTTTTAAAATCACTTAGAAACTTTGGACTCATCTTAAATTGTATAAGTGTGACCAATAGAACAAACGAGCCTTCCTAATTTATTAATCATGCATATATGATTACTTGATATCTTTTCATTGGAAATTATATATATATATATATATATATATATATATATATATATATATATATATATATATGTTAATATCTTATTTTATAAAAGTATATAAAAAAATTGAATATACTGTTATAAAGCTGTAATAATTCGTGATAAGTCGAGTGATGTATCTTATTGAAGTATAACGAGAGATAAGATATTATTAGTTTTTAACTAACTAACTAAAAAGGAACAATGGAAAATGCAATTAATGTTGCAACGACTCTAACCGATAAGATGCAAATATTTGTATGAATTATTGACGAGCCGATGAGGAAATATACAGAAGTTAGTGTGCCGACCCGTTATAACCCTGGGGCTATCGGGCTCGGCCTACATCCTTACTGTTCATGGATGCGAGCATTGGGCACACACTGTTAACCTGAATAGGGCCCAAACTGGAAGAACCGTCTTTGATTCATTATGAAAAAGGTTATATGTTTTCAAAGAGTACATATACGTGTAGACGCAATATCATATATAACAAATAATATTTCAATTGATAATTAATTTTAATTATTTAATTATTAATAAATTTTATAATGTTTGTATTATTTGAAAATAATTTAATATGATGTATTTTAAGAATAGGAGGAAGAAGAGGAAGAAAAAAAAAAAAAAAAGAAAAAAAGAAATGAAAAAGAAATTGAATTGGATTTAATTGGGTTCAATAGAATTCGAGATATAGCTGTATCTAACAGATTACCGTTCTTAAATCATTTATTTATTAATCAACGTTGTTGAACGTACGATTTTATCCACACTTACATTAAGTGAAATTGGTTTCTGCAACTCTCCAATTCCAATCTTATTCAATAAAGAGCTCTGACTTTCTTCTCGATGCATACTATCGCTCTTCTACCTTCAACGATACTCCTCCTATCGCATGAGATCTTAAGCGATTGCCAAAGTATACTAAATGTCGATTAATATTAACGTTTCCTTCTTTCTGTTTCTTTTATTTTTTTTTTTTTTTTTTTTTTATATTTATTCATCAGACAGCTTTTTATATCTTTATTATCAGCAATGAACATCCTGAAAGATAATCGAAATGATGTGTGATATTTAAAATACATATAAGTAATATATATTTACTTATATATTTTTTTACATATATATATATATATATAAGTATGCATGTTCAGATATAAAATATTTTTCTACGAAATTCTTTCATATGTTTGAATCGTAATAAAAAAAAAAAAAAAAAAAAAAAAGAAAAAAAAGAAAAAAAAGAAAAGAAAAAAGAAAAAAGAGAAAAAAAGAAAGAAAGAAATGAAAAAGAATTTAACTATCAGCAATTAATGAAATCCTTAGCTGGTAGAGTCCGAAGGCAAGTAAACTTTCGCTCAAAAAAGAAGGTCACTCTTAAATCCAATCCTGGTACAGGTTGATCGGCAACCGAGAAACGTTCAATCGTATTCTTGAATTAGGTCAACTAATCTTGACATGATCATTAATTAGTAATTATAATTCATAATTTAAATATTAATCTGATCTAAGAATTGATTTCAAAGTTTTATCCATTTTTATCTATCTATTTCAAATATATATATATATGTATATATGAAAGAAAAAAAAAAACAAAGACAGAGAAAAAAGAAAAGAATTATTAAGACAAATGATATATTTCGAGAAGATATTTTTGTTTGTTCGTTCATTTTTTTTTTGTTTTGGTTTTTTTTAGAGAAGGGAATAGAGTGAGAACGAGGGTGGAGTGACGAAGAGGGATATAAATCAACATGATTTATGACATATACTTGGAGATATTACTGATGTAATCATTCGATGGAGTATAGTACGATGGTGGTTTCGCACGCGTTAAATAGTCACATAGTTAATCCGTGCATGGAAATCCGCGGTGAAATCGCATGAGTACATGTGTATAACGTGGTATCGCCAAACGTCGCAGCATTCTTTCATGATATATACCGGGTGTGTCCCGATTAGTCTCTCACTTCCCCTATCCTCTCCTACGCTATTCTCATAACATAAGCTAATGCCATGTCGAAGGAAAAGTAGGCGGAAGAAATCGTCAATCGTGAAACGACTAATTTTCATTAAACATTACCTGTTTACATTACTGTTGACAACACTACCATTTTATTTAACGCTAATCGTTCTAAGCGAGGAAGAGTAATTTTTCTTCTTCTTCTTCCTCTTCTTTTTTTTCTCTTTTTTTTCTCCTTTTTTTTTCTTTTTTTTTTTTTTTTTTTTTTTTTTTTTAAGATATCAAGAACCTGATGTCACTTCGTAAACATTTCATTATCATGTAATGTTTTCCATTTCCTTTTCCTATTTAACTTAATACTTTGCACTATGAAGTCACCATTCGGATGACACCATGTATATCTATTACTTTTTTTTCTTTTCTTGTTCCTTTTATACAATCATTGAATCACCTTATAAAGTGATGGACATTTCATTATTTAATTAATATGATGAAACAGTTGGAGGAAATGTAATTCATATCATGGATTGCTTTTCGAAGAGTATAGATTTACACTTTCTCTTTATCTTTCGTTATTTTATTAACTATTGTATTATTATATTTTATATCTTATATATATGTGTGTGTATACACAAAAATAAACAATTTATTAATATTTAAAAAGAAATCATATTCGCAAAGCTGATATTGTAGCCGGTATATATGCACTTTCAAAAAACATTTAATATGACAATCAAATCACGTATTTACAGAGAAAGTGGAATCATAGATCAATCGATTTTAGATTTTGTTCGATCAATAAATGAAATCATTCCTCGTATATACTCCGTTAGAATTTTTATATATATATATGTGTGTATATGTATAAAAACATCTTCACGCTACGTTAAATTAAGAAGTTAAGAATCATTTAGTGGAGCCTTATTTTAAAGTTGACCAACAGAGCGATAGACCGTAAATATCTAGGATCCAATCTTGAGTGTGCATTGTACACCTTAATGCCTTTTTTTTTTCATTTTTTATGTATCCTGCATTTCCTTGCATTCTTCTTTTTTCTATTGTTTTTATTATTATTATTATTATTATTATTATTATTATTATTATTATTTATTATGCAGCTACGTAACAATTAATTGAATGGATATATTCCGGTTAGTTATAGAGTTTATCTTCATTTTTTTTTATTTCTTTCTTTTTTTTTTTCTTTTTTTTACTTTTTTTCAAATAATTACATAAAAGAATATATAATATATGTGAAGACCGGAGGATGTACGTATAAATGATTTAATTTGTTTTTATATTTTTAATTAGTCAACAAAATATACTATATATATATATATATATATATATATATATATATATATATATATATTGATTTATTTCAATTGACATTAATTATTATAATTTATATTCAATATGAATATAATTATAATATACCTATATATAGTCGCACAATATTTGATAAGAAAGTAATTTTGAATAATTTGATATGCTACTTAAAATATTATTATATAATTATATCGTACAGAATGCTATTTAATTGTAGTTTATAGTAAAGATAGAAAAAAAGAGAAAGAAAAAGAAAAAAAGAACAAAAAAAAGAAAAAAAAAAGAAAAGAAAAGATAATGCGAAATGATTAAATTTATATATTACAAATTAGATTCGCAAGGATACGTTTTAAATTTAGAATTTCTAGAGCTAAGAACCTCGGTAAGATATGCGCCATCTTCTTTTATTGTGTTTGCGGTTTTATAGTATTTGCTATACGCTACACGTGCGACTGGATGGAATAAGTGGTAGGTACAATCGGTTAAAACACATCTTTGGTATGCGATGTTCTTCTCTCGTGCGGTTACAAATCCTATCCTTTCTCATTATCATGGTAACATTTATAGCGAAGTGGACAACAAAAAATACTTTGAATACTGAAAACAATGGACTTTCCTTTCCAAATCTTTCACCATATTATACGTCTTCTCGTATACGCGAAAGTTATAATATAACATAATTTTACTCTTGATACTATATATAATTATTTTATATATCATATTATCTCCTATAATTAGCCTATTCTCAGTCAATTTTGATGTGATCTTTTTCTATTTTTTTTTTATATCCCATATATAAGTGTACGCGTATATAATTAACTATCATTAATACTATACTATATTAATATTTTATTTATTATATCAAGTAATATTTTAAATATATAAATAAAATATCCTTATAATATATAGATTTTATATGATTATTAATTTTTATATTGATCAATGAATTGTAAATTGTTTATTTAAAAAATAATATATTTTTTAAATGAAAAAGAAAAGAACCGAAATGAATTGAATCAAATATTGTTTCACGTTGTTCCTGTTAGGGTTAAAACTCTTAGGGATTACGTTGTAAAACGATGACTTAAGAGAAAAAGTAGAAAGTATGTACTATAAAACTCGAAGGAGACGTCGAACCAGGAATTGATCTCTCGTAAGATTTTTATTACATTTTGAACGACGTGAAATATTGATAGTCGTGCGATCATGAGGATCATAAGAAAGGATAAAATTGTTTTGCGCGCGAAGCGAAGATATTTCATTACGGAAATACTATCTCAATATCAATGTGAGTGAAATTTTGCTTCTTACTTGATTTTAACAATAGACAAGTTCAATTCAGAAGGGAAGAAGAAATCGATTATGTTTTCTTTTCTTTTTTTTTTTTTTTTAATAATGTCTCTTTTTACTTGAATTTTAAGATTTTTAACGATAGAAAACAAATTAGCTTTAAATCGAATAAGTAATAAACGAAAGAACTGATGAACTTTCTAATATATACAGTTTACATATAAATTCTAAAGATTTTAAAACTTTCGAAAGAGTAATTTTAAAATCAAATAAAGAATAAATAAAAAAAATATCTAATGAACGCCTTCTGATCAAAATTTTTTCCAATATAAACTCTTCTATTTTGTGTAAATTAAAAGGAAAGAAAGAAAAACAAAAAAAAAAAGAGTTAAAAACTTCAAAGAAATAATTTTAAGTTTAAAATCGAGTAAATTATAAATAAAAAAAAAAAAAAAAAAAAAAAAAAAAGCAAAAAAAGAACCGTGAACGAGATATTTTCTGCTACAAATTTTTTATACGAAGTTTGTTTGTTTGTTCGTTTTTTTTCTCTTCTTCTTTTTTTCGCTCGAGTTCACAATAAAAATAATGTTAAATGTATTATTAGTTATAATGAGTTTTGCAAATAGATTATCGATTGTATTATACATGCGGTAGCATTGAAAAGTGCATGAAATATTGTGAATTCAGGTACACAAGCGCCAAGTACGAGAGAGAAAGTGTTCTGTCGTGGGAACAGGTAATATAGCGACTATGTTACTCTTACTACGTCATTCATTTTTTTAACCGATCATTACGAGTAGAATTTCTAAGAAAAACATGTAAGAACATTAAGACAAAATAATATCACGTAGTAAAATGTACTGTCTACAATCTATTTCTTTTTACTTTTCATTTTTAAAGATAATCGTTAACAATCACGTTTAAAAGTTATAACTTTAATTTGACATTTTTAATGACACCATGATAAATTACAATTGAATTATCCTATATAGAGTTAAATGAAACAAATGAAGGATCGTACGAAAAAGTGTTTTTACAATTTGAAAAAAAAAAAAAAAAAAAAAGAAAAAAAGAAAAAGAAAGAAAAAAAAATTATAAAATTGTTTTACGACAAAGAAAATAGGAAGAAAATGAAGAACAAATTATTGTAAAAAAATCTCGAGGAAGAATAATCGACGATTATTTTTTATTTGATTTTAAAAATCACATTATTATAAAACCCATCGTAGATTTCTATTGCATTTAATGATCTACAAAGTGTATCCTTAATCGCAAAGAAACGTTTAATCGACGTGTGACCTCGTGTGATAGGGGGTCAGGTCTTGAACGCGACAGAGTTTCACCGCTATATCATCACGGGCTACCACCTTACATAGCCCACACACACACACACACTCACACACATAGTTCCATTAGACCGCAAATGTGATCCCGTTACAACGAGACTTATATACCAAATCGGTAACTCTTGTAATACAACTTGTATCGAACGGATATAACAAATGTGAAGATGTTTCTAGAAATATAGATCACGTAAATCATTTTTTGTAATTCCTAAAATTAATCCAAATTCTATTCAATCTCTATCTCTAAAATAATAATTATCATATTTAATTATTATATTATCACGATAATTATTTTACTTTACTTAATACATTATTATCGAACGATTATGTTCATAATGAAATTAACATTGTCATCGAGATATTATTAGAAATTTTAAGAGATTTGTTAGTATCGAAATTTAAAAAAGAAAAAATAAAAAATAGAAGTCATTTAAATAAAACAAACGATATTATAGTATAATAAAAATTTGTAAAAAAAAAATTTATAACCAGACAAATAGATATTCAGTTAAAAATTATTATATTGAATATATTGAAATCGTCGATAATAATGTTTATCTGAAAATTTATAATGATTATTTCGATGAATTTTCTTTTTAATGATGGGAATTTTGTTGTAACTCAACACAAGAAGTTTCATGTCGGCGATTTGTTCAAGAAGAAATATGTCGAGTGGTGATGGTCAATAGTCGTCGTCTATCCGTAGGTAGAGACTTTCTTCGTAAACGTCTGGTAGAATCACTTATCCGTAAAGATGTCGCATCGAGTATCCGATCGACACAAATGTAGATATTGCGTTCTCTTAAAGAAGAAAGGAGTCGGTCAAATAACAGTATGTCATGGCCTCCGAATGCCGTCTTCGGTATCCCCGACGTATGGAATTTCTCATCTTTCCTTCTTATACAGTTACAAATCTCTTGATCTCTAACTGTCACCATTTGTATGTACGTATGCGTGTATGCGTATGTGTGTTTTAATGTTCCAGTCTATTTACTTACGTATTTAATATATTCTTAGTATATATATATATATATATATATATATATATATATATATATATATATATATTTATTTAGTAGATACTATCTATATATTACAATCGTTTAATTTACAATTAATGATCTTACATTATGACAATGATGTTCAAAAAAAAAACAAAAAAAAAGAAAAAGTGATAACAATGGTTGTATGTGTGTGTGTATATATATATATATATATATGTATTTCTTTTTTTTTCTTTTTCATTTACAGATGGAGACTTTGACAATGATCAAATTAGAGCCTCCAGGATAGAGGGTGACTTGCAGGGTGAGTTTGTAATTGATTTTATTGTATTTAAACATTCAAGATATTAATTATATATATATATGTATAATTATATTGGCAATTTTCCAAATATACAAATATACATAACATTGCGCTTAACATATTCTCATATATTATTGAGAGATATATGTAAATTGTAAAAAAAAAAAAAAAAGAAAAAAAAAATCGAAACATCACCTTGTCTTTATGCGCCCCAAAGATTTTTTTGTCCAATTTCTATCCTTTTTCTTTTTTGTTTTTCTGTTTTCTTTAAAAAATTCGTTATTGTATATATACTCATATATGTTCGACTCAATAACAAATGATTTCTCTAAAAATCTGATTTCGATCATTTTCTTATGTATCTCTGATACTAATATATACATACACATATATATATATATATATATATATATATATATATATATATATATATGTTCTAAATTTTCTATTACACTGAAAGCAATGTTATGTCTAAACACTTTATTTCTGCTTCAACCTTTGTCTCTACCTATTTTACTTTCTCCACATGATGAATATTAAATTTGTCATGTCTATACATTATACGTGCGTGTTGACGCGAGGTGCGGCCGTGTATATATATATAAGCCTTCGAACTGAAAAACATTTCTATATCTCCATTTCATAATTAATAAACATAATTAGTTTTAGTTAAATAGATCTGCGTAATCTGTCGAATAGAAATAAATTAGACAAATTAAAAATATATTCATTTTTTTACTGATTATAAATATATTATCATAATATATATATATATATATATATATATATATATATATATATATATAAATTATAATAAAAATGTATTTTCTTCTTTCATATATTTATTTTTTGTTTTTCTTTTTTTTTTTTTTGTAATTCTTTCGAAATAAAAATTATTTTTTATAAATGAATCATCGCTAACTGAGATAAGTTTTATCTTATTTTTTTAAATTGAATTACACGAATCAGATGATCGTATTATTGCTGTTGTTGTTGTTGTTGTTGTTATTATTATTTTTTTTTTTTTTTTTTAATACAAAAAATCAATATATACAAAAATCAACATACGACTGAATTTATTAGAATGAATTTATTAAAAACTAACTTTCGGTCAATTTTCTGTCTGCAAATCTGTCCCTCATTGAAATCTTTAATATGGTCAGGCTATGCACGAAATTCTAACGGCTATTATTTTCTATTGTTATCTGGCACAAATTACTACTTAACTATTTTTCCGAGCTGTATATCGCTAAGAAGCAGATCGCTCTGTTATAAGCATACCACTTTCAAAATTAAAGCTTGATTTATTTGTTCTCTTATGCAACGGATTTAATTAATTCTTTTTCATATTCTCCAAATTCTACAAAAGATACAAGAGTATATTATAAATAGAAAATAAAAAATATATAAATGGAAACAAAAATCTGAATGATAATTAGAATGTTATTCTAAAGAAGTAAGAAAATACTGTATAAATTTTATTTAGAAAAGAAAAAACTTTTTGTTTTTTTTTGTTTTTTTTTGTTTTTTTTAAACCAATACATAAATATTCGTTCACGTTATCATTATGTTCTTTGTTTATTTTCTATATTGTTTTTTTTCTTTCTTTTTTCCTTAATTTCTTTTATTTTTCTTTTTTCTTTTTTATCGTCTCGTTCCTTCCCTTCTTGCTTCTTCAAGATAACGTTTTGAACTATTAAATAATTATATAAAATAATAAAGAAATTTAATTACCGAAGCACATGAGATACATGAAAATCAAGCTTAAAAATGAACGACGTTATGTCAGAGATACAGGTATTGTAGATTACAAAAGAGAAGCTGTTCTATTAAAATCGTCTATCTCTTTTTCTGTTTCTGTTACTGCTCCTGCCTGCTCCCCGCCTTCAACTCTTCTCAACAACTGGATGCCGTCTGCCTCCAACGTCCGCCCGCATCTCCGTCTCTTCTCCGACGACCTACGTTGTAAAAACCTACGCGAAAAATACATAATAAAACAACACCGGACGGATTACAAATACGACAAATAAAAACTTCAAACGGACATACGAAACTCAACAAAAAAAAAAAAAAAAAAAAAAAAAAAAAAATTTCAATGGATCTAATCAACACTACCATGATAATAATATTCAAACGTGCACTGTACTCTGTTCATATTCATTCTTGACATTTCAAAACCTCGGACACTCTATCTATCTATCTATCTTTATCTTTCACTATCTTTCTCTCTCTCTCTCTCTCTCTCTCTCTCTCTCTCTCTCTTTGTCTTTCTCTCTTTCTTTCTTTCTCTCTCTCTCTCTCTCTCTCTCTCTCTCTCTTTATATGTGTGTGTATGTGTAATTGTATTTTCTCTTTGCTTTGTTATTCTTTTTCTTCTCTCCCCCACCCCTTCACCTCACCCTATTAACTTTGGGGACTGTTATGTTCTGTCTCTTGGTGATGGTGATATTCTATTCATTTTATTTTGCGTTATTCACATTTTTTTCTTTTTTTAAATCGCCCACGCGATTATTTTTACGGCTGGCACATATATTCCAAATATTGTCCAAACTTTTATCCGAATTCAATATCGTTTGGTATCGTCGTTCCTACTTTTTCTAACTAACGTTATCTCAGGTGTGACCACTGTCCTTTTGGTATCTGCCCGTCCTGGAAAATCCGTGCCCCCGGTTGGTCTCCTTACAAAAACTGCTCGTACATTTGTACAAGACGGAGCAAGTACTGAATTCGCAACGCAAGTTCTTGGTACGACATTGGATAACGGACGTTTATACGCAAGAATTTTGTCTACCTCAAGTAGAGTATTTTATGATAAAGAACCTTCGGTAGATCCAACCAGTCCGTACGTCGTATATCCATCGAAAACACCGGAATACGATTGGCAATCTAAAGTTGATTTTAGCAATGCTCCGATTAAAGCAATCGAGGAAATAGATATAAAGAGTAAGAATAAGGATTTATTAAGAAATAATATTACGGATAATCAGCGTAGATTTACGAATGAGAATAAAGGGACAACAACAAGGTTGGACGATTTAACGAGAGAAAACGATATATTTAGTAAAAGAGAATTGGGCACGGAACTTCAAAGATTTAAACCGGTTAAAGTGAGACCAACTGATAATTTACCGACTTATACTGTCAAACAAGAATACGTCTCGAATAATTATGATTTCTTTGAAAGTGAATTACCGAAAACTAGAACGCGTCTTCCTAAAATATTTAAACCTACGGTAAGACCAACCCAAAAAAAAGTCGATAACAAGCCATTGGCAACGGTTACTTATCATGGGTTCGCTGACTTTACTACAACGGTTGGCGACACTGTTATAGTGTTCTCTCCTAGTACGTCACCGGCTCCTATTGGACGGCCAGCTACAACGATCAAAGGTGATGCTACGCTTAGACCGGACGATGGTGTAGCAGTAGTTAAAATTAGGCCTACCGTTGTCTCGGGTGATCGCAAACCAACCGATTTACCGTTTATAAAGTCACACAATCATATAGAGACTAGTATGAATCATGAGAGAGATGAATTATTGGATATAGTAAATGGTGGTAACATTCAGCCAAGCGTCGTTGAGGAACCTGAAGTCGAATTATCTTCTAGATCTACCGATCCATTATTATTGATACCTGATATGGAAACAAATTCGATCAAACCTACGGGTCTTCTTAAAGTTATTGACTCCATGACATCTTCAGATGGTACTACCACTCGTTACAAAAGTCTTATTTATGGTACATACATTGGCACCAATTATGCCCAAGTTATTCATACATCTTCCAACGTATACTTCTTCCCTAATACCGCTACGTTAACGGACGACAATGATGAAGATACTACCGTAGAATATGAATATACTAATATAAGTGACGATGAACAAGAACAGGACACAACCATAGAAATGACTGTTGGTACGACACCGCAAGTGATAACTACTAGCGAAGAAGCATCACCAGAAATGAATGAATTGACGACTCCATTCAAGGACACCACTGATAGCGTCTTAACAACGTTGAAAGACATTTTAGAAAGTGCAAGAAAAGTTTTGGGAACAACTGATTCGGCATTGCCAACGTTTGACGATGGAATACCTAACGATATTATATCAGGGGATCCTCAAGGACGTAGCATCAAAGGTGGATCATCTAGAAACGAATACGATCAGGAAAATAATAAAGTACAACAACCAGATTATGTCGATTCGAAACAACAAATTACATTTGCAACGAAACTTCTTCCCTCCACCGTATACGAAACATTTACATATTACACAACCTTTTTCATTCCTGATAGCAATGGCGATACGACTACATCCGTGAAATCTCGAGAAGTTGTATCTTCCGAAGTTACTTTCTTGACAGAATTGATTACACCTAGTTCCACCGAGAGCTTCATTCTTCCTACAAAGTCAGATATTTCGATAATATCACAACAGGTTTCGAATTTGCAATCTCAGTTTGATCAGGAACAAACGACAAAACAGGACGAAGAAATAGAATTAATATTTAAAACTTTATATACGACTTATACCTATTTGACAACGTTTTTCCAAAAAGATACATCAAGTATTTCTAGTAGAGAGGTTGTTGAAACCAATGTTATCACGCAAACCGTCGGACCCAATGGTGTATCTGCCGCAGTAGCTAGTCTTTTTGAAAAAGAAGAACC
The DNA here is from genome assembly GCF_910589235.1 of Vespa crabro. Lineage (NCBI taxonomy): Eukaryota > Metazoa > Arthropoda > Insecta > Hymenoptera > Vespidae > Vespa > Vespa crabro. The sequence goes on along the minus strand of NC_060972.1, from coordinate 2,836,516 downwards.
TATCCTAATAACTCCCACAGAGATATCACAAACCATTTTGCCGTCAACAATTTCTCAACAAGCTGGAGATGATCTAGCAACAACTCCAGAATATTCAGACTTTACAGGTAAAGATATTACAGATGGTAGTTTGACCACAATTCTGGATGACGAAACTACGATCACTGAACGTATTAGTACAGTACCTACAGTACCCGATGATGAATTTGAAGATACCGAAAAGGCAATAACCGAATTAGAAGCAAGCCCAACTCCAGCGATATCAACTGGTATAGTGAAACATCAATTGAAAACGTATTATACAACGTACACATATTTTACCACTACTTTCGTTGACGACGAAACGGAAATAGAAACGAGAACAGAAGTATTCACAAATGTTGTAACAGAAACGATTCAACCTAGTCCAACAATTTCTATATCACAAGAAATTACATCGTCGACGTTACCAACACAGACTACTAGTAAACCAGCAGTTCCACCAGAAATATTGGCATATTTGGAAGCTATTCAAAGACAGAAATCTCAAGAGGAAGCTTTCTTATTAGCGAAAAAAGTTCAAGCTGAAGCTAATGCCTCGGAACAAGTTAATAATAATCCAAGTGAGACTACGTTAATCACTGAAATGACTACCGAAGAATTTACTGAAATTCCAACGACATTGGAACAGCAATCTTTTACAGAAAATATACTTCGTGATCTTGAGATTAATGGACAAGTGACACCAAATCCTCCGATAAATGGTGAAATTTTGGGATCAATGATTACGGATGTTCTTTCATCCTCCAGTTCCGGAGGTGGTACTGTTTTAGATGTTATGGATAAAAGAAATGCCGTGCCGGAAGATCAAGAATTATCAGAATCAAATCACCAGGACGTTGAACCTCCACCAACGTTACTATTGCAAACCAGTTACACAACATTCACTTATTTTACAACAATGTATAAAGGTGATACGTCTAATGTTGCCAGCCGTTTAGAAACAGTAACGAACGTTGTAACAGAAACTATAAGGCCAACGGTTGCGCTACCTGCAGAGTCAAGTACATTGCCAGTTACTTATTTCACAACCTTCACGTATTGGACAACTTTCTACAAAGGTGGCGATACCTTGACTACGAGCCGTGAAGAAACGGTTAGTACAGTTGTAACGCCAGATGTCTCGGCAACACCAACTTTACAATTAGAAATGATAATGACGTATAGACCAGATACGACCTCATCCTCGGTGTCATTGATCGAAGAAGAATTGTTTAGTAATACCAAACCTAAGATAACAGCTGACAATGAAGTTGCACCGTCGGATATTCCATTGCTAGAAAAATCACTTTTAGAAGCAACTACAGCTACTAAAGAAAATAACGATGATTTAATAGAAAGTTCGATTGTTACTTTAGAACCGACAACGTTTTATACTACTTATACATACTTTACAACAACGTACGCGGGTAACGAGACGATTTTAAACAGTAGATTAGAAACTGTAACTAGTGTCTTTCATCCTAATATTACGGAACCAAAAGCGACCGGACGTGCTATTGGTAGTCCATTATATCCTGGAGTTCAAGGATTAGAAACAGAAGATAAATCCATAATACCGTCAAAGGCCGTAGAAATTCCTAAAACAGGATTAATATCGACCATTCGTTCTAGTAAAATTCAAGACGATATTACGACGCATTATATGACTGACGTATATGGTACCATTATCGATGGTCTTTATGCACAAGTTATGGAAAGTTCAACTAGTTTAGAAACACCTTCTTCGCTTTTAGCTACACCTGTACTTCCTACAGGAGTACTTTCATTGAACAAAGGTAGTGTAGTAGATGCTGATGGTGTGACAACTGTATACTTCACAACCAAACAAATTGGTACTTCGATCGACGGCATGTATGCAAAAGTTATTGAAAATAGTTCTAGTACGAAGATTGACGAAGCTAAAAAACAAACTATATCGTCAACACCAGGTCACAGAACTGGACTGGTGCGATTGATCGAAGGTCAAATTGAGAACGATGGAATTACGACGTATTATCAATCAAAAGTTATTGGTACTAGTATCGAAGGTAGATACGCACAAATAATCGAAAGTACTTCAAGCTTTGCATCTACTGCGCCAACTCTAAGTATCGCACCAACATCAACTTTATTACCAAGTACATCGATAGGGATTATAGAAGTATCGCCGTCGCCTGCTGTAATTCAATCATCCTTATCGGAAGATTCTACAACGGAATCTCCAGGTCATAATGAAGATTCCGAAGAAAATGAAGAGAATGAAGAAGAGGATGATCAACAAGAGGACGATCGAAGTTCAAGGAAAAAATCTAGATTAACGTTCTCATCAAGGAAAAAATCATTTACTCCGGTGATCATACCGTTCGCATCTAGAAATCGACCAACGTTTAATCCGAAACGTAAAGGTGCACAAGGTGCAACGACTATTACAAGAACAGATATAACACCTACTATAACTGCAACGTTAGCTGGTAAAGGTAATAGATTTGCATCGTCAAGAGGACGCGTTAGTTCGCCCATCGGGCCATATTCTTCGACCGTGTCGCCATCTAGTTCGAGAAGATTTTCAGGAAGAAGAAATACGGCATCAGCAACGAGTACTATCAATTCAGCGACAATAGGAGCACGTGGTAGAGGAGCATCTAGAATATCACCCTCCTCTGTTCTTCAAGGAAATAGACGTGCACCTGCTACTATCAGAGGTTCTTCGAGAGGCTCACCACGTGGCTCAAGTTCCATATATCCAGGAGCATCGTCCAGATATAGACCTGGTATAAGAGCGTCATCTACTTTGTTACGAGGACAATCGACTATCAGGCAAGACGATCAGGATAACGATGCCAACGAATTCACCACGACTACTTTGGTGACAGAAGAAATACCGTATACCCAAGAAACCGACGAGGGGGAAACAGTCACTATACCTCTTCAAACAACAACTGAATCTTCTCGAAGATCTACGAATCCACTTTTAAGATTTCGCAGACCGATAAACTTTAGTGGATCCTCAAGGGCAAGTACAACTCCAAAGCCTATTAATCGAAATAATAAATCCAATTCGCCTAGCATACCAAATCGAAATGTTGGCTCTCGATTAAATAATAGACCTACTCCACCTACGCCTACGAGATCTCGTCAAACAAATGCAGGTTTCTTTCCGCCTCGTGGATATTTTAGCAGAAAACAGGAATCGATTGTAGAAGATCAGATCGAAGATACTGATCACGAAGACGAAGAAGATCTTGAGGAAGATCCAGTCGAAGAGATTGCTGATAACGATTACGAAGGTTCTGAACATGAAGACAAAACTTCGGCAACAAATATCAATGCCAATCGTCGTTATGGTAAAACACTTGGACCAATTGCACAGATCAGACCATTTGGGTCACTTCCAAGAGGAAGAAGAGTTCGTCGGCAAGCAAATCAATTAAGATCATTAACTAGTCGTTTTCGAAAATCAAAGCAACCGATAACAATTAAAACCGATGAGACAACTGACGTTGTTGGTAGTTCATCGAACGTTGAGGATACAACAAAAGCATCGATAAAGCCAGTTTCTCGATACAGTTCTCGTACTAGAACTTCAACTGGTTCACGGCCGAATTTTAAGTCCTCGAATAATCCAGAAAAATCGCAAACAGAAACGACAGAAACATCTACGAGTCAATCGAATAAAGCTAATGGAAGAACGAAACAAAATAGTAATGGTAATAGTAGAACTACATCCTCGAGAATAAAACCGTCTCCGACGTCAGGCAATAGCAGACAATTTACACTTAGAGAAAAAGATTCTTTACAAACTAGATCCAGTTACAAAAGGTCACAGTCCACGCCAACTAGAACTACAACTAGGCCAACGAATAAACCAACAGATAATGTCAAACCAAGACCACCAAGATTAAGAACTAATTCCGGAAAAAGTCAAGTGGAATCGATCAATACTTCACGTAGAGTTTCTTCTTCGCGTGCCACTTCCAGAACTCCAAGTAGAAGCGGAAGTAGTAGCAGAAGAACCACCCAAAGAGGAAGAACTTCTCATGAAGACATTAGGGAATCTCCAATCGTTTATCCAGATTTTGATGGGACCATAACAGTAACTCATTATGTACCAACGGAAGTAACAATACCTGTAGTAAATAATGGTGTCACTGAGCAACGCAATATTATAACGGCTCAACCTAGTACAGAAGTCCTTGGTCCTTCTCAGTATAGCACTGTAACAGGTGGTGATGGTCGACCACTGGTAGTTATTGTCAGCGAAGCTACAGGTATTAACAGTCAAGGTCAAACTGAGATTACACGATTTTTGCTTCACGAAACGCCCACAACACGCGTTTCTCATACGCTTACCACTTTTGGTGGTCGGAGAGCTTCACAATCAGTGATCGTACCTACAACTGTTTATTCAGTTGAAAATGTAGTTTCTACAATACGACCTTCTTTGCCTACAAATCCACCTCTTGCAAATATCCTTTTATCACAATTGCTTCTGGGTCAGTTAAATCCACAGAACCAATTACTACAGCCTCAAGGTACACCCACTACGCAATATAACACGCGCACAACTACCTACGTCACTACGATTACGAAACATCAAAGCACCGTCATTCCACTTACCTTCCGTGGTAAAGAGATCTTAACTACTTTAATAGACTCCTCAAGCGACATCATAACCGCAACGGAATTTATCACGGACACTGTTGTAGTTACACCAACGGCAACATTACCAGCAGCAAATTTAAATTCTTTACTATTGCTACTTCAACAACCCCAACAGCAAATACAACCAAATTCAAATCCTTTATTGGATCCTTTATTCGCCGCGGTTCCATTGTTAACCCAAAGTAATACTCTACCGGGTGAAGTTGAAAGGCGGCATCAACCAGCAGATTCGGATTATAAACCAGATAGTTATGAATACTCGGACGAAGATCTCGAGGAATATGAAAAACCATCAAGGGTTCGAGGCGGACGGGATAGGTCTCACGATAGAAAAGAAGATAATTCTGCCATTTCGAAAGCTGAATCTAGCGTGGTTACGCTTTATGTTTCTGGTCGAAGACCCGGGGAATTTAGCACCGTATTGAGTACCGTCAAAATTGGTGAAAAAGCAACAGCATCCAGAAGACGAAGGGATGTAAATAGATCTATTAAAGTACAACCATCAATTCCGCCGTCCTTACACGCGGCTTCAGAACCATTTGCTGTCCTAACAGGAAGCGATGATACTGTCGACGCACATACGCCAACGCAAAGCCTTGAAAGCGTAGTAGGTGACGTGGGACGGCATATTTACACATACACTCATACCTAATTCTTCCTATCTTAGAAATCCATCCCTTCTCCTTATCCCATGTCCTCCTTTCACTCATTGGTTCATTTTTTTTTTTTTTCAATCTATTCTACAAATGCTCGTAGTTTAGCGACCTTTCTAAAATTTATTTTTATTATCTTTACGATTAGTCCAAAACATTAGTGAATTTAACCAAATATAATAGATAGGAAAAGCAATACTGAATATGTCGGATAATTTTTATATCTGTGAAAATACGTTCAGCATTGCTTTTCTATTATGATTATTATAAAGAAAGATCCGCGTCGACGAAAGCTCGCACCTTCGAGAAGACTAGAACCATTGAATTGAAGAAACTATCCGGTTTCCATCATGTACAACATTTTCTCTTAATCCTAATTAAACACTTTCCTTCTTCTTCTTCTTCTTCTTCTTCTTTTTTCTTTCTTTTTTTTTTCTTCTTTCCATTAAAATTCCTTTTTAACCATTATTATCTCATATATTTCCTATTACTAACAAATTGCCTTTGATGCCACCGCCGCCGCACGCGCGCCCACACGACGACAACCTGGCCAAGTGTAGTACGATCTTTTAACATTTGTTGCGGCCTAAAGCATGTCAAAACAAAATAATACTATTCCAAAATATAAATACACTGCGCTAAAAAAAAAAAAAAAAAAAAAAAAGAAAGAAAGAACAAAAAAAAAAAGAAAAAAAATAACAAAAAAATAAAGAGTATACGTGAGATGACGAAAATACTCTAAGACTCGTCTGATTCGTAATATTTGATGAATATTATCTCTTTGAATTTGATTACTATCATCTGCTTATCCGTGGAGATTTTGAAATACGAGACAAATCTTGGGGCAAGTTTAACAAATCCATAAACGAGTGAACGGAGAAGACTGAAAATATTTCAGGGGAACAACATAACGGTTTAAACGACAACAAAAACCCAGCTCAGGAAGTATATGGCAAATCGTTATACGATGATAGCGCATATGTTGATAACGAAGAAAATTCTGCCTCGGATGATATCGGCGAATATCCTGAAAGTAGACCACGTAAAAGAGTTAGAATTCGTATACCTATTGTTCGAAGTAGAATTCCGAAGAAACATAAACTCACTGTGGTCAGACGTAGACCATTAACGCCGTCAACCAGAAATGAACAAATTAATCGTAGTAATGCGCAAATATCGAAAAGAATAGTCACGAGAATTAGAGCATTAGGATTGGCACATTCCAGACATTCAACCACAGATATAAGCGATCTAGAAAATATTACGTCAGAGAGTGCACGTCACAAGATTACAATTACACGAAGAAGAAAGCTAGAACCAACAATTAATACGGTTACACCGAAAAGAGTCAGAATTACTAGGAAAAAATTAATTGCTGTAAGACCGATAGAACCAACGCCTACGTTAGCCATTATTACTACAGACTTTTTTACTGCACCCTCAGATTATAGTGATGAATACGAGGACGAAGAAGATATAGAAGAAGATACCGAAGATGAAAATCATCCTACTACTACTACTAGTACTCCGAGTCTTGAGGAAACACCCGATGTCATTGAGAGCAAGCCTGAAGAGGAATTAAGTGTATTCAAATCACCAGTGTCAGAAGTAACATCGGTATACGAAGTTGTTGACCCAATGCCCGTTATAATTACTGACAACTTTTTCTTTCCACCGACTAATGACGATGAAGAAGATGAAAATTATGAAGATAATTATACAGAAACAACAACGTCTGACAATTTAACCACAGATATATCTACTCTGTTAAATGAACAAAATAATACGTTAGAAGATGACACCCGATTAGAGAATTTTGATGATACAACAATTATATCAGACGTAGATGAAGAAAATCTAACAAATCCTGTCACAGAATTTAAAACATTAAACGAAGATATAAAATCTAATACAGATACTGATATTGATGTACCAGTTAATATACCAACATCATTACCATCTCTAACAACAACAGAATCAACTAATATTATTAACGAAGATGACATTAATGAGCTCACTATATCGGATTCTATTAATGAGACTTCGCATGAAATCATGGAAATGACTACTTCTTTGCCAGAAGAAGATACGACTATTTCTTTGCCAGAAGAAGAAACGACTCCAATAGAAAATGAAGAAACAACTTTTGTACAAGAAGAAGAAGAAACAACTTCTCTCCAAGAAAAAGTAACGACTCCTTTATTGGAAGAAGAAACAACTGTTATAAAAGAACGAGAAGAAGAAATAACTCCTGTAAAAGAAGAAGAGATAATTTCTCTTCACGAGAAAGAAAAATTATCTATTAAAACAAATGATGTAATAACAGAAATTACTCTTTCTAATATGACAGAAATATTTATCTCGACTGACGAAACAAATACAACTACTATATCTGAAGAATCCATAGAACAAAGTACAACATTATCGGATATAATTGAACAACCAGTTACAACTATTTCAAAAACAATAGAAACTAATATAGAAAGAAATTCTATACCCTTATCAATAGACAACACAATCAAAGATATTGATTCAATTAAAGATATTAATACTTCTATAAATGATTTGACAGATATCAATCAAATATCAAACTTTAAAGAAGAACAAAAGGACAATGAGATATTAACGGTAAAACCTATAGAATCGAACAATGAATTTGAAACTTCTTCAATTCTTGTTACATTAAACACGTTCAAAACAATTATTAATAATTTTTTTAGTACGAATACTCCTTACTCAGAAACATTCTTAACACCAAATTCCTCAATTTCTTCTAACTTCGATAATTCTTACATACCAAGCGTAATTCCTCTTAATACAGAATATATCACATCAAATACACCAGAGATTCAAATTAAACCAACAAATGTTTTAACATTGAATCTTACGAAAACTATCCCATCGCCTAAACCAGAAGACATTGAAGCTGGTCTTGTAGATGATCTTTATCTATCATTATCGCGTCCTGATTTTCCTGAAATCGTAACATCCAAATTAGAATCTATTGATATAGAATCCAAATCTATATCACATTATATCCCGTTAGAACCCAGTACCAGTATTTATTATACAGAAACAATAGTAACATCAACAAGATTGAGAACTTATACATACATAGTGACTAAACTTAATGGACTTGAAACACAAGTGACATCTTCTACGACCATTAGACCGAGAGTGACGACACTTACTTTGACAGTGCCCATCACAGTGACTGTCACTCCCACCATGGAGTCATCAGTCAACAAATATTCATCTATATGTAATGCGGTATCTGTTTTTGGTGAGTAGTTTTTATTAAATTCTGAAATAATTAAAAATGACCTTATGATAGATTATTTTTATCTGATTAATTTAATATTAAACCACATTATTAAATGACAAATATTTTACATATTAGCCATTACGAGTGGGACTCCTGACGTAGATATAAATATTAATATGAATTACACACGAACACACATCACAACTATGTAAAAAAATGTACATACTGTAAATGATATAAAAAATCTTGTATATACCTATTATCCTATTTTCATTGTTAATATTAGGATAATTGTCTCTTAATGTAGATTATCGTAATTTCTTCATTTGATGAATATTTCCAATTTACAACTAACCATTATTCACAAAAACATGTTTTTATTGAATATAATGTAACAATTGGTAATAGATATTTGTAATATGATAGGTATTGGGGTATTTAATTAAGATGTACATACATGTAATTATTTTTGCATTATATTATATATATATAATACTTTATTCACTTGATCTCTCTCTCTCTCTCTCTCTCTCTCTCTCTCTCTCTCTCTCACTCTCTCTCACTCTCTCTCTTTTTCTCTTTTTATATATATAAGCTGCCATATTTCGAATAAAAAATGCAAAAATTTTATTTAAATTATACCTTTGAGATTAAAATATCAATATTTATTTGAATTAATTTAATGTTAATAGGAGAAGATACGTTGAAAGAAGAGGAAGAGGGAAGAAAACTAAATCTAGCAACACGCGTAATGTCTAATGGGGTTGAAGTTATTGTAGCAGGACCAACTCCAGCTTTGAGATGGGAAAATTCAAATCCTCAACCAACCCTGACATTATCAGATGCGGTTGTTATGCTATTACCGCAAGAAAAGTCTAGTGACTTCGTTACAAAAACATGTACTACTACATTCACATATTTTGGAACTATTAATAACAATGGAAATTCTGATGTCACTGCAGAGGTATATAAGTTTATTTTAAAATGAATTAAAAAAAAAAAAAAAATAAATAAAGGAAGTATCAATGTGCAAGGTATAAAAATTCAAAACGATCTTTCTTTTAAGATTATGTCAAGTACAGTTACGGACGAACAGCAAAAGAAGACTGGATCAGAAACAGCAACTGTTATCTTAGAACCATCCCCAACGATACGTACCGAAGTACTCAAGACAACATACACATATTTAACCGAAGATAAGAATCATGCTAATATGGAAGATTCATTAATCGGTAGTACAAAAGTTGTAACAAATAAAATCACAGCACCTCAACATTATTTACATATGATGTTGGAACCTTCGGAAGTATCACATCCAGAAACAAATACGTATTTAAGTACGAAAGTATTAGAAAAAACTTATATGGAAGATGTTCATACTAAGGTACAAACAACAAGTGATAAGAATACTCAGGTTAGAACTTAAAATTTATAGCTATTTGTTATGTTAAATATATTTTGTAATATATGAGACGTTTTATTTTCTTTCTTTCTTTCTTTCTTTTTTTTTCTTTTTTTTTTTTTTAGTTAATAGCAATTGAATCTGGATCACCACCTAAGCCTACTAGCGTCATTACTACTTTAACTGCTTTGGATAATACTGATGAAGCTATGACAGATATTATGAAGACTTATTATATCACATATACATATTATAATACATTTTTTGAGAAAGGTACATCTGTTATACGTACTAACGTTGCAACTTCTACAAATGTTGTTTTAGAAAAAATTCCTACAAAAGATACATCTACGACAAAAGTAATACAAATCAATGCTACACCCGAACCAATTCAAATTTTCGCTACCAAAACGTATCTTACAACGTTTACTTATTTCACAACACTTTTACAGGTACAGTATATTGTATTAGACTTTCATCGTTCTTTTTTATTTTTAGGAGTTGGGGGTGGGGGGGAGGGGAAGGGAAAAGGGATTTTAACATGATTTTATCCCATCGAAATTTCATTTATAGGCTGGGCCTGATGGTGAAACATCAACAACCATATCATCTCGTTCTCATATTATAGAAAATGTAGTAACAGAATCAATAGCACCAAGTTTACTTGACGCTGGTTACATGAATGCTTTACTTACAACAGCATATCATTCCGATCCAGTTAAAAATGTGGTTACTGGTTCAACAATCATTTTCTTTGATGAAGAAGATCAGATTGATCCAACGACGTCTAGCAGTTCGGTAGAGTCTACTACTACATCTATTGGAATGGGGAAAGTTGAAAAACCCTCTGAGAATTTAACATCGACAACATTACCTAGTGTATCATCGGATTCAGTAGAATCAACTGTCAATCGCGTAGACTATGTTAACAATCAGGTAAATCATTTGTAATAATAAAATATTGTATTTTGTAATATTTAACAATGCAAAAAGAAATTATTTAAATATTTAAAGGTTTCAATGAATTAACATATTTCGTTTAGAGATATACATGAATAATAATTTTTTGTTAATTTTAGGATAATAATAAAACAACATTGTTGAATAATACTGCTGAACACAAACGACCTACCACTCATGATGGCGGTGACATTCAATTAAGTAATCTTCTACATCTAGGATCTTTAGGGATCAATGGCCTTTCTGCTTTGAAGCCTGTAATTACAGCAATGGCTGGTTTATTACAAGGAAAAACTGCAACTCGTAGAAATGATACGGAGCCTTCAACAATAAGTCAAGAAACTACTACACAAAGATCACCTATCTACATTCCAGTAGCAGAATTTGCTGATGATGATATCGAAGTTGCGGAAAGTCAAAATATAGGTAATATTTACGATCAAATAAAAACAAATTGCATTGTTCATTTTTATTCGAGATAATAATAAATTTATCATTTATAATGTAATTATTATAGCTGCTCATTTGGTAAATCCTAAACACAATCACATAGCTGAAACACGGCACAAAGTTACTAGTAGCTTAGCAGATGGAATACCAATATCACCTGGTGAAGTTATAACAGCTAATAGTGATGTCATTATTGGGAAACCTGGTAAATTGGCACCAAGATTACCACAAAATTTTGTCAACGAAGATGAACATATTGGAATGAAACCACCACCATTACCAGTACCAAATATTCCCGTTCATCCAGTTTTAGAAATTCTTGAAAATAATCGTGAAGATTTTCAAGAACAACATCCTCCTAATATATATAAAGAACAATTACAAATTATACCATCTCATAGGATCTATGAAGAACATTTAAAAATTCCACTTTCTATGTCACTCAATGCAAAACTCCAAGTAGTTCCAACGCAACCTCAGAAATTACATCCTGTTGAATCTGTTCAGACTAATAAGATAGAATTAAAACACGAAACAATACAACATGATCCTTTATTAAAACCACCTGACAAGCCGGGTACAGAGAAGCTTATAAACAAGCAACCTGAATGGAGTACGGATGGATCCAGAGGACCATGGGGAACAACAAATCCATTAACACCACCTGCATTACCTGTTACATTTAGTGATGTATGTGTCACGTCGTATAATGATTATTTTATCGGTCTTTGATTTATTTACTACTTAATATTGCTTAATGTAAAATATATTTTTTACTTCAGCTTTATTCAGAGAAACCAGCAAATGATAAATCTTGGACAACATCGTTTAAGCAACAAAAACATCCAAATTGGGCACAAAAAGATTCTTTCCTTTCCGATGGTTTACCTGAAATTCAAACGTCAGAAACACAATCATCTTCATCCGAACCGATCATTCATCAAGTCCCACATATTATTGACAGATCTACAGGTCAACCTTTACTCGTTAATATTCAACCTAGCCAAGTAGCAAATGTTATGATTCCTCAAGATGGAAAACAGGCTTTAATATTTGGAGATACAGGAGAACGTCACATAAGTGGTCAATACTTCGATGATCCATCGCCATATCCGGAACCTGAAACTGGTCCTGGATTTATTGGAATCCAAAAGGTTTTATATTTCAAAAACGTAATTGTCTTATTAGATAAAATATTCATGTAAAATATTAATTTAGATTTCGTTTGATTATAGGCAGAGGACCTATTTCAAAATTTACATGGGAAAGATCCATTAAATTACATGGTTCCACCATCGCCACCGAGTAATTTCAAACTTGCTATACAAAAAACAAATTCTTCCAATAGGCCACATATTATCAGATTACCGCAAGTTCGTTTCGATCATATAAAACCACCGGGCAAATTAGAACCACCTTTTATCAGATCTGAAAAGAGACCAGCCGAAATTCATATGATGAAGCAACCCCATCAAAGTAGTGTAACTAATGGCCAAGGTTTTGTCCATAGTGAAATTTTAGTTCATCATCGGCCAGAAACATTAAACTTACAATTGGCATCACATCCGCCGATGCTTTCCAATGGTCATCCAACTAATTCATTTTCTTCTAATGGACAATTTGTAAAAAATCAAAAACCCATAAATACTTTACCAACTGTTCCATCTAGACGAGCGGAATCAACTGTTCCTACTGAAATATCACATATGTATACGTATCACAATAAACCAAATTCAGGAAACGAAGTTATTTCAAATACCAATTGGAAATTAAACAAAAAACCACCAAGGATTACTCTGAACAATCGTTTAAGACCACAATCTGTATTGAGACCGACTACTCATCGACCTCACAACAGACCTACGTATATTGAAAAACCTATTAATTCTGTTACCACAAAAACAACATATCCTGTATCTCCAAAATTGCCATTTAAACCACAAAATACAGCTTTGTTGCCTCATCAAATTTCATCAAATACATATTTACAATATGAATTTTCAAACAAGCCAATATCGATTGGTAATAAAAATATAAACAATGTAACAAATCAAGAAATTATTCATAACTATCAAGTAAGATATATATATATCTTATAAATTATATCATAATAATATAAAATAAGATTTAGAAATTACATTAAATCTTATTAAAATAATATATATGTTTATTTATTATTTGCAGGTAAACTTTCAAGATCGATTGCCTCAAAACAATCCAGAAAAAACGAATCTACTAAATAGCGGAGAATCTATTATTAAATGGAACAACGATCAAGCGCCCACTGGAGCATTAGAATATCATAATCCTTCGTATTTAAAAATAAAATCAGAAAGCACAGGATATCATTCTCCGATGTTAATTATTACTTCAAAGAATCATTCTATTGATTCTGTACATTTTGATGCACAAAATCAATCGAGACCATTAGATTCTGATATTGCTGAATCAGAATATATAAAATCACATCAGAATGCTGATTCAAGTGATATTAATTATGAAAAGAAATTAAATGCGGTAATAAACTTACAAAATAATAACATTACAGACACTAAAGACAATTATGGAATGATTAATAAACCATCTCATGGTAAACCAATTGCTGAACAAGAACTTACATATAATAAAAATGATAATACACCTATTTTACATCCAGGTGAACCTTTCAAGTTAAAAAATAATAACACGATTTCGGCAAATGAAACCTTTTATGGTACAAAACCATACGAGATATCTGTCGTAAAAAATAAGCCGCATAAAATATATGGCGGTAACGCTAATCGTGATAAGCATCATGAATATAGAGAAAAAGAAAATGAATTTGATTATAAAACTGTTCAAGAATCTTCTCCTATTTATTTGAATGATCAAAAACCTTTGATGCATCATAACGAGAACGTGCAATCATCGACTTTACGATATTCCTATGAACATGATGACACCATAGATCTCAAACCACCTGCAATTATTCCACAATTCAGACCTATTGCCGATCATGAATCGACCGAATTTTATTCTAAACCACAAATTATTGTAACTCCTGAAACAAGACCTACTCGTATACCAGTTGTAGAGATAATAACAAAACCAACTGATATGATAAATGTTAAACAAAATAATAATGTTAGTCATATTAATAATTTTAAATCAACTAACTTCGATAGTTTCATCAATCAAAATTCGCAAAAGGATTATAAAATAAATCAACAACAACAAAGTATCTCCGAAGATATGGTGAAACAATATGCTAGACCAAATTGGAATGTTGGTACTTTGGATACTAATACGTATATGAGTCAAAAGAAGTCAGAAACAAAACAGAATGAACATACGAACTATACAATTCCTGATTCCATCGATAAGAAAGTTGATACAAGAATACAAAAATTGGAAATTAAAACTAATCATCCATCGCATTTTCTTGAACAAGGATTAATAACTGGAGTTCATCCTGAATATCCGCATATTATAACGAAACCAAAATTACAATTACCAGAGCCTGTTGTTATCTCGAGTACTGGAATGAAACCAGATTCCCATATACAATCGAACGTTCAATTCTCAATGCCAGTTGAAATTACTGATGACGAACAAGACGACAGTAAAACACAAACTGAAAGACCACCTAGCATGTTAATAATAAAGAATAATTCGTTAAAAAATAAAAATCAAGATAAAGAGATGCTTGAGACTGCTTATCAAACTAACTTTGCTTCGTTGGATTCAGTCATTGGTAATTCTGAAACTCATAAAATTAAAAGCAACTCTCACAATATGAGTATTCACAGTAATGCTCAAAATATGTTGTTCAATGTGAAAGATCCTAAAATTCCCTCGAGAGATATGATGCCACCACCTTTGAACTCGGCACCATCAAAATTGGAAGATGAACAACAAAAATTGAAACCTCCACCTCCGCCATCTAATGATGTTCTTGGTTTATCACCTCCGCCATTAGAAATTACAACCACGTATAGACCTATGCAACATAGACCAGACCCAATTATTATTAATGAACCAGAATTAAAATTATCATCTAAATATATTCCATTAAAGGAATTGACTAAAACAATGATTCCACAGCCTAATGTAAAGTCTTCAAATTTAAGAACAACGATAACCAAATCATTTCTTGCTGAACAACTTTCTGAAGTAAGTAACATATATTATTATTTATATACTAAATAATAAAAATATATATATATTGTTTATAATTATATTGTCACGGTACTATTTCTTTTTCTTTTTTTTTTTTTTTTAGAGAATGGTACCATCCCCTCCAGCATTGCAAACTAAATCCTTTGAAATAAGTACAACAAAAATAGATATTTTACCATTTGGATCAACTCAAAAGCCATCTGCAAGTATATCTAATGGTTATATCAATCAATATATCAAATCGAAATATGCAACAACACAAAATACAATCAAACCGTCCATTATTAGTACACCGATCATAAGTGCTTCTATGTCAAATAAGGGAATGGAACATTCAAGCGAATCTAGGTAATAAAAATTACGATATTTGACAATTTATTCTTGAAATTAATATCAAATAACAATTGTATAATATTCTGAATTAATTTAGGGTACCAGTGAAACAAACTACTATTTCAACAACAAAAACAATTACCTCGACACAAGTGAAGTCATCTGGCGGACAAATCAAATCAAGCAAACCATCATTACAACCTGATATTAAACCAACAAAATCATTAACGTTTGATACATCACATACATCTGTTAAATTGGCAGAGCAACCAATATTTTTGCAATCAAGTCACGATTATATTTTGCCATCTTTTAACACAGAACCCACGGAATCTCTTACATTTATTGTAACCACTGATGGAATTAAAGAATCCACTGTAAAAAATCATGAAATAACAAAAACATATAAAAAGATGAATGCAACAGTAACAGACAAAATACCCGTAATAGCGATACAAACAGATAAAACATTAAAAAGTACGGATTCATCTTTACCAAAATATTTAGATTTTAAAATAAATGAGACAACTTCGGTAACTTTGAAACCCAATGTAGGAACAGTGATATATGAAAATGTTTCTGATACAAATATTGGTAGTGTAAAACCTAAAGAGGTAATGTCCACATTTATCAATTACATGAGAAAGACAGTATTAAATATCTATTGTACATATATATGCATTAATATTATATATTATAGATTGTTCGGATTAAAATGTCAACATTAACGAAGATAGAAACATTTGCAATAGGATTGCCACCAACAACAAGAACATTTTTACTAACACATACAATGACCTCGACCACTGTGGAAACAGTGACAGAAACTTTTCTTCATCCTACTAATACTATTGCTACTATTACGTCAAATATTTTGCAATCTATGGTAACACGGGTACCATCAATTTATGAAAATAGTATAGATAATGATTCGATCTTTGTGGTAATGAGTGATCAAAAACCACCCGAGCCTGGTGCTGAGGAGGTATGAAAATTAAATATAAAAGATAAATCATTAAAAATATTTAAATGTCAAATGGATTTGATTGTTGAATATTTTCTTTGGAAATATATTTATATATATATATATAGGTAGAAGCGGAATATGGCGAAGAAGATATATCAAGGGACGAACAAAATCCTACGAACAATGATATCCATAGGGTTTTGGCTGGAGGTATCTTAGGTGCACCTGTAGCACCTCTACGACCTACCAATCAATGTACACCAGAATGCAAAGGATCTAAAGCAGAAACATGCGTAGAAGTAGAAAATGAAATGAGATGCGTTTGTAGACCAGGATTCGCAAGAATGTTCCCAGATAGGCCTTGCAAACGTAAATACTTTTAAATAGTAATAAATTATCATTATGATAAAGTAAATAAAAAGAAAAAAAATTACGATTAAATAAAAATTAAATTCTATCTTATTTTAGCAACTTATACGTATACTCTTCATGTTGGATTGGATCGTATTGGACACGAACCCGTAATTTATCAAGAGAGTTTGAACGATTCTACGTCTCTAATATATAGACGACTTGCTGGATCGGTGAAAGATGCATTAGATAGAACATTAATGCAAAGTGATCTTAGAGATATTTACAGAGCTCTTAAAATTTCGAAATTTACTTCGGATCCAGTCAAAGTGATATTTCATGTACAACTTAGTGACAATGCTAATGAAACAAGATTGAAAGAAGTTTTACGAAAATATTTAGTTGGAAGTAATTATAGTTTGGGTGGTACTGAAGTTTATGCCTCGAAAAATTTGGAATTGGTAAATTACAAAATAAAAATAGAAAAAAAAAACGATATTATTATTATTGTTAATTTAAGCATTTGTTAATTTTGTAATTTCATATATTATTTAGATTCATGCATCAGACTTTGATGAATGTTCGATCGAAGAGGATGGTCCCCATCATGATTGTTCACCAAATGCAGCCTGTTTTAATTTAAGAGGATCTTATCAATGCTCTTGTAAGGAAGGTTGGGCAGATTTATCAGAGAATCCTGCGTATCCTGGAAGAATATGTTCACAAGCACCGATAGGTTGTGCAGGATGCAATAATAAAGGACATTGTGTTACTAATATTCATGGTCACGAAATTTGTGAATGTTTCCCATGGTACAGTGGTCAACGATGTCAAGTTAATTTAAAAGGTTAATATTATTATGAATTATTATAAATATGATATGTATAGATGTTAACCATTTTCTTTTCTTTGTTTTCTTTTTTTTTCCATTTACAGTGATGCTGATAGCTCTGGTGACAACAGGTGCCATATTATTGGGTTTGCTAGCTGTATGTGTAGGCTTAGCATGCTTTAGACAACCTGTTCATAACAAACATACTTCTGGAGATACTCGTGCAATGATTACCGGAGCAGGTGGTGACACTAGTAGTGAAGATAGTGCCGGAGATGTAACTATTCCTTATCACGTGCCACATGTTTTACCACCACCGCCGCAAATGGTAGCACCGTTACCTCCAATGAAGAGACCAATTCGTAAAATCAGTGAAAAATCGCATCATCCATCAAGAAAACCTATTGTAGCTGCATCAGGTTTGATATATTATCAAAGTTAAATATATTTATTGATCATTTATGCTTATTTACGCATTTGATCTTTTTATATACAGAAATGAATAATGATGAACAACGTGATCGTTCTTTAACTGTTATGATTCCACGTGCCAAATATCGATCGGCTCCTCAATCACCACAAAATTATAAAACAACTCTGAGCACATTTGTAACAGACGAACATAAACTTATAAATTATCTTGACAATGGTTCTCATCATCAAGGGAATCGAAAGCAAAGTATATCGAGTACAAAGGATTGTAAAGAATCTGATTTACAAGCTGCAAGAGGAGCACCTACGGTGTCAACTGGTGCACTTGTCAGTGCCGGATTTCAGGTATTCTTTATGTGTGATATATATATATATATATATATATATATATATATATATATATATATATACAACACAAAAACAAAAAACAAAAAAAAAAGAACAACAATCTGAAATAATAATCTGTGTTTACGTATTATAGGTATCAGCAACGGTAACAAGAATGATAGATGCCGAATCAACCTTAGCTAGATCATGTGGTGAAACCACTATAGAACCACCAACAAAAGTTCTAAAGAATTGTGACAGTCAAGGCGATCTTACATCCACTTTAGCTCGATCTTGTGGTGAAACAACAATACAAACCCAAACAAAACTACTTAGACAGGATTTAGCCGAAGCAGGATCCATTTTGGCCAGGTCTTGCGAAGAAACAACTATTCAGCCATTTACAAAAATGGCGGCTACTCGAACAAATAGTATTAAAGATACCAGGAACAATAAAAATTCAAGAGATAATGGTAGTGAAGGACACACTATGGCTGAGCGAGATTTGGGTAGTACTTTAAGACTTCCACCTCATCATCCACCACTTTATAGCCCAGACAGAGTATGAGAAAAATTTTGAATTATTAATGAAGTCTATTTATTATTGAAATTTTCTATCGACCATGAAAATGAATAAATTGTTTTTATATCTATTACGAACTATTAGAAAAGAATTTGTGTTTATTTCTATAAATAAATCTTTTATGTTACAGGTTAGTGATCGAGAATCCAATTTTGACTCTCTTTAAATAAACGAGAGAGTATAAGTATAGTTATAAATCGAGGATTAATCGAAAGATAATTTTATATTGAAGACACAGCCGCTGGACGGTGGTCTTTGCAGCTGGTTCAGTTGTAAATACTGAAATTCGATGTTGCCAAATAATATAACATCATTTAAGAAATACTTTTCACATCTTCAAATGATAAAAGAAAGATGAACGAGAAAGAAAATGGTAAGACCGAATGATAGAGATCTTTTTTTTTAAACAAAGTTATTACTATTTCTAGGCTTCGTCTTTTTCTTAGTTTAAAAGAAAGAAGAAAAAAAAAAAGAAAGAAAAGAAAAGAAAAAAAAAAGGATGCCAAGAATTATTATCATATTATAAATCGTAAGAAAATTTTTAATGCCCTAAAAGATTGACTAATATTTTTTAAAATATTATTTATTTATATACTTGCATCTATAAAGATATATTATAATATCTATATATCTGTATAATATTTGTAAGCTTGGGATGTTGAATTTCAAATAAGGAATTTAACATGTCATTTCAAAACGTTAGGATAGAAGAAAAGAAAAAAGAAAAAACGATTAAAAAAATGCAAATTTAAAACAAATGAATTTAAATCTTTCCCAAAAATAATTGGGAATATACATAACTGATACTTATCGATTTATTTATTTATCACTCGGTAAATATTATATGTCTTAAATAATTTGATATTTATCAGTTATTTAATTATTCTTTTAAAAAGAAAAAAAAAATTGTTCTTGTAAATGTTTATAATATTTTAGAAGGCAGATAAACTAAACAAGTAAACTAGTAATACATAAAGCATTCCAAATAATAATAGTAAATATAAATATCTTCTCGCTCTTATGTCATCTATTATTATTATTTTTTTTTTTTTTTTTTTTTTAATGATTTAAAAAATAACGTTATGTGTGTTATCTCCTCTTTGTTTTTATATATTAATCTTGAAACTGGTGAATATAATAATCAATAATTTATATTCCTTCCTTCAAACACATTTTGACTTAATGAAATTAAAAATAATGAAATGAGATGTCGATAACGACATAGCCATGAGTTTCGTTCCTTTTTAATAATTTTAGACTGGTATACGATCAATATATACAAACATACAAAAGCTTGAATAATTGTGTTGAAACAATTATTATATATAAAAATATTATTGATATTTGAATTTTAAAAATGCTTGAACGTAAACAGATTGTACGATTAATTATTACATTAGGTGCACTCCCAGAAATTGATTTTCATATTTCATATCTCCAATTTTTTTTTTTTACCGAAATCATAAATTTCGTTAAAAACAGAAAAGAAAAAAAAAAGAAACAGAAAGCTCGAACATAACTTACGATGAGTCATAATCTAATCTAACAAATACATTTTCATTATTAGCAAGAGAAAAGAAAAATGCGTATAGAGATTAAGTTCATATTAAAAAAAAAAAAAAAAAAAAAAAAAAAAAAAAAAAAAAAAAAAAAAAAAAAAGAGAAGAAAAAAAAAGAGAAAAATAAAGAAAAGAAAAGCAAAAAAAATTAACCCGATTTTTCCGGGTAATAGAAATTAGGAGAGACATGTTTGTCAAAACGTAACGGGATGGAAACCGCGATACTCGTACCTCTTTTATTAATGAACTTTTATTTTTATACATTTAAATAAACTCTTTCACATATATATAAGCGCGAGCGCACGCAAACAACAACATGCGCATAAAAGTTTACATTATAGGTGTATTCTGTTGTACATATTGTTTCCCCCGAAAATTCTATATAAATACTATTGTAATTATATACTTGTATGTTATAATAAAAATAAAGATAAAATGATTTTGAATGTTACAAATATTTCTCTCTCTCTCTCTTTCTTTCTATATATATATATATATATATATATATCAATCTTAAAGCTGTTCATCACCCCATATTATCTATGAAATAGAACATCTAACGCTATTGAAGTTGTAGTTCACATTTTGTGAAAAGCTTTAATATAACCAAATATATTCTAAATAATATTTGAATTTGTATAAATAGTAATAATCAGATATAATAAAATAAAAAAAATAAAAAAAAAAAATCATCTATTCATCTACCTTAGAAATAAATATTAGATAAATTTAAACGATTATAGAAAAATGTAAATATAATTAATAATGATAATGATATTGTAAAATTGATTAAATAAATAATCATAGATATATTTATTTAGAATAATTGTACGTACCCATTTTAAAGAATAATGATCACGTAGCTTGTATTATTTCATGCCACACCAACTATAACAAAGCTTTACAAAAGTAATACTAGGCGGCGCTACGATCAATTCGAGATTTGTTTCGAAATAGAATATTCCTTGTAAGAATTAACCAATCAGCTTCGTTTAACAAAAGAGTTATAAAGCAGTTAATGACGCTAAGGTTATGGCAATCTACATCAAGTAAAATTTTAAGATGGCGACAAAGTGACAAGCATTTCTTAGTTGCTTTCGTATGAAGAATTGAATAAGTAAACTTTTATAGTTTTCGTTCATTTATATAAATAGATGGAATTATAAAATAATAGAATTTTATTATTATTATTGAGCATAACATAAAAACTCAACAATGACTCAAACAAATAGGGTAAATACAGCTTAACCTAATATATGGCTTTTTATATATGGTTTAAAATAATCAAACTTATTTCATTATAATTTTTATTATAATTTAGATGGAAGTAGATGAGAAGAATGCAAAGGGAGAAGGTTTTAAGCCATACTATATAACGAAGATCGAAGAATTGCAGCTTATAGTAGCAGAGAAAAGTCAGAACTTAAGAAGATTACAAGCACAGCGTAATGAATTAAATGCAAAAGGTAATTTATTTAAATGGTATCCGTTTATATACAAATCTTTATTAAAATATATGAGAATTGTCAGTAAAATTGATAAAAAAAAAAAAAAAAATAATTAAATTGACAGCAAAAATTAATATACATATTTAATCATTCTTGAAGTCTTATCATTTTTGGTCTTTCATAGTGCGTATGTTACGAGAAGAATTACAGCTATTACAAGAACAAGGTTCCTATGTTGGAGAGGTAGTAAAACCAATGGATAAAAAGAAAGTTTTGGTCAAGGTTCATCCTGAAGGAAAATTTGTAGTAGATTTGGATAAAAATATTGATATTAATGATGTAACACCAAATTCAAGAGTAGCATTGCGCAATGAAAGTTACACACTACATAAAATTTTACCTAACAAAGTAGATCCTCTTGTTTCCTTGATGATGGTAGAAAAAGTACCAGATTCTACTTATGAAATGGTAGGAGGCTTAGATAAACAAATTAAAGAAATCAAGGAGGTAATTGAATTGCCTGTTAAACATCCAGAGTTATTTGATGCACTTGGTATTGCTCAACCAAAGGGTGTTCTTTTATATGGTCCACCAGGTATAAATATAACAAGATTTAATTTTAATAAAATATTAAAATAATCCATATGAAGATAAAATATATTAACAATATATTCTATAAACATCGAATAGGAACAGGAAAAACTTTGTTAGCAAGAGCTGTTGCACATCATACTGAATGTACATTTATTCGTGTATCTGGTTCTGAATTAGTACAAAAGTTTATTGGTGAAGGATCAAGAATGGTTCGTGAATTGTTTGTAATGGCAAGAGAACATGCACCATCCATAATATTCATGGATGAAATTGATTCCATTGGTAGTTCTCGTATTGAATCTGGATCTGGTGGTGATAGCGAGGTATATTTACTATTATAACTTTATGCATAGATTTTTCTATAATCACATTAAGAAATTACTAAATGTATAATCAATTTGGCCATTCTTAGGTTCAAAGGACCATGTTAGAATTACTTAATCAACTAGATGGTTTTGAAGCAACAAAAAATATCAAAGTTATTATGGCTACTAATAGAATAGACATTTTAGATCCTGCTTTACTTCGACCAGGCCGTATAGATCGTAAAATTGAATTTCCACCTCCTAATGAAGAAGCCAGACTTGATATTCTTAAAATTCATTCTAGAAAAATGAATTTAACACGAGGTATAAATTTAAGAAAAATTGCTGAACTTATGCCTGGTGCATCAGGAGCTGAAGTAAAAGTAAAAATTTTATTTAATCTTATATTTATTTCATCTTTATTTTATTTTCTTCTTCTTTTTTTTTTTTCATCTTTATTGTGTAAAAATAATTAACTATTGCTTATATATTCAGGGTGTTTGTACAGAAGCTGGCATGTACGCTCTTAGGGAACGACGAGTTCATGTAACTCAAGAAGATTTCGAGATGGCTGTCGCAAAAGTTATGCAAAAGGATTCAGAGAAAAATATGTCCATTAAAAAATTGTGGAAATAATTATTTGAAACAATCAACCAGATTGTCTATCAATTATTACCACATTTGCAACTTTTATAACAATGTTTCTAATATATATATATTGATCAATCTGTATGTAGAGAAATAAAATCAGTTAGCTATAAAAACAAAATCATAACTTTTTCAATATTTGTATAACTTTTTTATTTATGCATTCTTAACATATACATAAAAGTGTGATTTGTTTTTATTTAAACAAGCTAATATTAATCAAAAATACCAGGCTCACAAAAATATTTACACTATATAATTTTTGTCAAATTATTTTTTATATACTATGGCTTGGCACATTAATGAAATAAAATAATTTTTTTAAACGTTTATACGTTTTTATATCATATTAAAAAATGAAGTATATTAATATTTTGAAATAAAAAGTAGCCCTTAAAATTCAATATAACTAATTTATATAAAATATTACTTTTACAACAATAAAATCTCTTTTGTATGAACAAAAGATGAGAAATTACAATTTATTCATACTTTGACACTGGATAAAAGATATTTTCGCATGATCCTGATCATCGTTTCAATTATCTACTCATATATATTTGCTTATTCATTTATTCTGATTACTGAAATATATTTCATCTGACCGATTTTATGACATGGCTTAGACTATATAAAACGACCAAACGAGTTTTATGATATATATAACTTTTTATATATATATATATTTTTAAAAAGGTTGAGGAATAGAATTATGAAAATTTCGTAAAAAATTATTGGTAAAAATATAATCTGACTCAAGTACTCTGTAACAGTTGTCTTATTTTTACTTAACCCCTAATATAAAGCTTAAGCTGTGCACTTTTTTTGTTTTATATTTTTTGTTTCTTATATATAATTTGATAAAATTGTAAATAATTATATATATATATATATATATATATATATATATATATATATATATGCGTGTTTTCTCTTAGCAGTAAATATGATTGTTATCAAATTTTGGTTCCGCTATATTTTTTTATTTATAAGCTAAACAAAGATACTTATAATTAGTTTTTATAAAGTACTATATATATATACATGTATATATGTATATATATATATATATAACTTCACATTTTACATTCTAAAAATAAAACACACAAGAGAAAAGATAACTTGCAAATATGTTATTTAAGTTTAAAAGAAAATCTCCCATGTAAATATTGTGACAATTATCTATATGGAATATTATAATTTTTTGATTCACTATAACAAGGACAAATAGTATTAAATATAAATTTTTTCAAGAAATAATTTCTCTAAAGTAAATACTTAAATCTTTTGCGGAGTAAGTAAAAGCAAGTACATAAAAAAAGGCGTTTACACACCTTGTAATATATATATATATCACAATCACATATGTACAAATTATACTAAACTCAACTGTACATAACAGAGATCTGTTATTTACGCATGTTATTATTTTCTATTATTAATAACGATTAAAAATGTTTACATTCTAACATTCTATATAATTATATTATATATTCTTGCATTAATGAACATTATAAACATTATAATGAACATTATAATTAAAAAATTTATTCTAGAATAAATTTAAATCTTATACACCAATTATTTAAGTCAACAATAAATTGTAATAAAAAAAAAAAAAAATTGTTTACACTTATAATCAAATATATTTGTTTAAAATCAATAACAGGAACTCCTATAAATTTAAGGGCTAATTATGTTAATAGTAGGATGTGTAGAAGTGCAAGAACGGATAATCGAACAATTAAGGATATTTCTGTATGATGCAGTACATATATAATTCATTCAATAATTCACAAAAATGCTAGTTTATCGCTCTGTTATATGTCTATATTAAAAAAATAAAACAAATCTTTGTGTAATTGTAGTAATAGAAGTGGATCATTGATCTATACATAGAGTTACAATTATTTAATGGAGATTCTTACGAGTTGCTAGTTTTGAAAATTTTTTTTTGAATCTACATCATAATAAGTTGGTTCTTACCAATTAAATTAACATGTGATAATTAAACTAATGAAAATTCAATCAACATTAAATGATTTTTTTTTATATAGTATCACATAGAAAAAACGTTCTAATTACTTCCTCAATTTGCTGTGGTCGTTCTTCAAGATCAATAGGCTGATCTTCTAATTGTGCATATTCATCTCTAAGTTCTTTCCAATGATTAAAAATATCTGTATACTCTAAAACTTTATCACGTTCATCTAATTTTGTATAAACGTGTAAAAGTCCACGATAATCATATTCCAAGCCACTATAACTTTCTCCAAATAATTTTAAACCTAAGAAAAATAATTTCAGTGTTAATAAAGAATTTGTAAGACGCACTAAAGAGAATTTAACTTACTAATTGCGATGCTGCGATAGTAAAGTTTTTCTGCATCTCTGTATCGGTTCATTTGGAAATTATATAATGAGGCCAAATGACCCACGCTTAAACCAACCTCATAATCCTCAGGTCCTAATAATTTTTCCTTTATATTTATAGATTTTAAATGCATTGCTTCTGCTTCCTAAATATAATTATATAAAAAAAATTCATAATAACTCTTATTTATTGAATTATATCAAATGATATTAGCATTATATGCGCACCTCAAACTTTCTCATACTTTGATATAAACGACCCAAATTGCCATAATGTTTTGCCGTTTGAACATTAACTTCACCGAACGTTGTTTGTGATAGTTTTAAGGCAGATAAATGCAAACATTCAGATTTTTGTAATAAAGTCTGCTCCGACAAAGGCATTGGGGCATTATCTAAAGCTATTTCTTCAAGTATTAATGCTTTTACTCGTTTCGCACTTGCTAACATAATATGAACTCCAGCAAAAAGTTTTTCCATTATATCTATAGCTTTGTCAACATGGTCACTGTACATAATAAAATATTCATACGTAGTTTTATTTTTATTTTGGGTAATTTAATATATCAAATTTTACCTTGCTTCTTGAAATTTCCCCGAATTATATTCTCGTACGTATAAAGCATATGCCAAATCTTCATGCGCTAATGCAACATGGAGATTAGTCTTTCCAAATATTGCTTTTTTAATGTCTAATGCAGCCTAATATTTCAGAAAAATATTATTATATATAACACTATAGATATATTAACAGACAATGAACATCATATCATTCAAATAATTTACCTTATAAACAGACACGCTATTCACAATACAATCGTAATTTAATAGATAAAATCCATAATCTGTTAAAACATCACTATATTTTGGATGACCTGTGTCAAAAATTTCTCTTGCAAGATAAACTGCTTGTCTAATTAATAGACCGGCTTTTCGAAATTCTCGTTTTACTACACATGATTTTGCTACTTGCCTTAAAACATCAATTATTACCCGTGGTGGCAATGATGGATTTAATTGTTTTAATGCTTCTATACCCCATCTAAAGCATAATATATCAAATCTTATCATAAAAGTAACTATTTTACAAAATCTATTGTTTTTATAAAATGTTATTATACAAAATACTTGCTTATATGCTTCATCATATTCACTTCTATTAAAAAAAAGAACACTAAATTCTCCATATAATGCCGCATAATTATTGCTGGTATATCCTGCACACCTTAGTTGTTGTATTGTATCCATAGCAATTTTGTGCGTTTCAGCTGCTCCACGAAATGTATAATATGCTGCTTGTGCACGTAATAATCTAAACATCACAATATATACCATACTCTTTATATAATTTCTTGAATATTACAATAGAAAGGATCGAACAAATGAATGTTGAAACATACTTGCAACTACATTTTAATGTACGACATAAATTTTCAAGGGTTCGCTCATCCACAAAGGATAGTCTCATACAAGCTAATAAAACCTGTTCACTTTCTTTATACCAGCCAGCATCGCTAAGAAATTCGCCAAGTCGTAAGCCCACATTTATTACTTTATCATGATCCGCAAGTATTTTTTTAACACGAATACAGCATAGATCATAACTGATCGCTAACTCTTTTCCAACCATTGTCCCATGATCCATAAGGGCCTTAGAGGAATCAAATATTATTGTAATAATATTATTACTATATTATAATGTATCAGAGGTTGGCGAATAAAACAGAGATCGTTACAAAAATTTACCTGAAAGCTCTGTAATAAATGTACACGACGATTTGTGACATTGAGCATCCTGGAAAATGTTTCCAAGTCTCCAAGTTCCATTCCTAGTAAACATAGTCTTCTTTCTTGATATAACTAAAAGATGTTACAATTACTAATTGTGTGAATATTTTTATTACATAAATATCACATGTCATTTATCTATATATACATATTATATATCATGTACATATAAGCATATGTATATACATATATATATATACACATACATATATATATATATACACACACACACAAATGACGAATAAATAATTAATATTTTTTCTAAATTTTATTTTCATATCTGAGGTAATTCATAATCAAAAAATAGTCTTCAATTGTATTATCATATCTTTGAGGGGAAAAAAAAAAAAGAAAACTAAATACATATTATATACATTGGTATAACCTAATTTGTACAAATATTTGATTACAAAAAGACATTTACTGTATTCAACAATAATTCTATATCTTAAAATTGATCTTTAAAACGCATAATATGTTTTTGTATCAACATATCTATCATTAATACAATATTGACATTATTCTATTTCCCATCACATAGAACAATATTTTTATGGACAATTAATGTATATAATTTATTATTCGAAATTCAATAATAATCCTCTCTCCCTATTCCCTAAATCTTGGCCCTTAACATTCCGCCAATGTAACAATATAACATTGATGGAAAATCGAATAAGCCTAAGATAAAATTTTCTACAATCTAATGTCGCATTAATTAAAGACTTTATAAATAAAACGTTTCCTTGATTCCTCGTTTATAAAATTAATATACACATAAAGAATCTTAAGATCTTTTCTCATAACTTATGTATAACGTAACGCGAATGAATAAGAAAATACGATTAAAAATAAACATATATATAAAAAAAAAAAAAAAAAGAAAAGAAAAGAAAAGAAAAGAAAAGAAAAAAAAAAGAGAGAAAAACTTCTTTCATCGCCGAATTTTTAACCTGATAATAAATATCGAAGACGACGTTCTCAGGTAAATATACGAGATGTTTTTTGAATGCGAGCAATCTGTCTGCAATCGCGGAGACGCTCAGTTTATAAAGTGTTTTTGGCGATTGCACTAGTTCCTCCCGTCCTTCGGCCATTTTCCCAGGACCTTATCCTTTGTACTTGTATCTCTCTCTTCGACGATACCACCAATAGAACTATACGTTGCGTGATCCGTTTGATTACCAGAAAATAATGCATAGGAAAGAAGATAAATACTATGTCGTATGTTGTGACCAACCAGAATCACGCTGTCGTGAATAAATTTGACAGCTCGACAAAACGTCTCCGTACACGGATGACGTTTAATACACGAGTGCGTCATTAAACGCGTCTCTCTTTTTTTTCTCTCTCTCTCTCTCTCTCTCTTTTCTCTCTTTCTGTCTTTCTCTCTTTTTCTCTATCTCTCTCTCTCTCTCTCTCTCTCTTTTTCTTTTTCTTTCTTTTTTTTATTTCCCTCTACTCTGTCTCTCAAATACAATTCTCATACATGTTTTCATCGTAGATGCATACGAATATGCGTATTTCGTTCATTTATTCATTTTATATTTCAATCGATAGATATTTTTATCAGAGGAAAAAACTATATTCAAATATTTCACATACGAATCGTTTTTAATATTTGTTTTCTTTCTTTCTTTTCTCTTTTATGATTATTATCTTTTCATTGGTTAGGAAAAGAGAATGGCGTTCTAAATCTATCTCTCTCTCTCTCTCTCTCTCTCTCTCTCTCTTTCTCTCTCTCTCTCTCTCTCTCTTTCTCTCTCTCTTTTTTTTCTTTTTTCTTTTTTCTTTTCTACTTTTCATTCTTTCTTTTTAGATTCGATTTCTATCGCATCGATGAAATAATTTCTATTTATTATTCTTTCGAAAATAGAAATGATTTTCCTAGGGTAATTTTGTTTTTTTCTGTCTGTATTATAAACGATCTGTTAAGAAAATTGAATTTCTTTTTTTTTTTTCCTTCTTCTTTTTGGAGGGCATTTTAAATATAGTAATAATCGTACGAATAATACATTGAATTCGACAGACACGTTATATTTGTAAATATCATATCGAAATTGTTATTATTATTTCGATTAATTTAAAGGCTAACAATAATTAAATTATCATTTTCATTACCTGTTTGAAATTGTGTTTTGTAATAATATTCAATAACACTAATATCTATGTTTAAATTAAATACATCATTGCACTTTTGCATTGTACTTCGTATAATCACTATTTAATGATAATTACATTGTCATTGCATTGAATTTAATTACGTATTATTACGTATTCATTTTTCTTTTCGTTTTTTTTTTTTTTTTAAGAATGCACCTTGCTCCAAAGGTGCATCCTGGTGCATCCTCCTTGAGTCGCACTCGATTCGATCAAAACTCATTCGACTTCCGACGGTTGTTGGCGGTGGATCGACATCCGGTGCATCTGTATAAACTGCACTCTCTTTCTACCAAAGTACTACGAACTAAGTGATTTCCTCTCTCTCTCTTGCACTGCGTTGCGATTGGTTAGAAAATAGACTGTTTTTGTCATTGGCTAAAAATCGAGAAAGTCGTAAAGAAATTGAGTATTATAGTTATCGGAAAATTCTAACCTGAAATAGAAAATGCATATTGTTGGGTGTGTTACTTCGAACTATAAACGATAACAGACATTTTTCCTGCTGTTGTCAATTACACGTGTGCCTGTGGTAAGTGATTACAAATTATTCTAATGTTATTTTTCAAGTAAACGACATTATTTTCCCTAGTTCTCAACAGCTATTCGTAATATGACGTTGTAGAAACTATATACGACGTATTATTATTCGTCAATTGCTTCTTCGAGTATGGAACGTTATAGTTGTTGAATGTTATTTATCTCCTGACTTATATTCATATTATACTTATATAATTAATATTTATATATCTTTTAAAGACTATTGAACAATTGTATCTTCTTCTTTTTTTTTTCTTTTTTTTCATTCATTTAAGAACTATTCCCTTTGTTCTTGTTTTAATGAGAAACATCATGATTTCTGATGTCACCTGACAATTCCTTAATTCAAGGACTAAGATAGATACATTTATACTCTTTAATAACCGTTTCTAACAAATCAAATTTAGTAAGGATATATATTTTTTTTTCTTACAATAAATATTTCTATGTACAATAGAAATATAGATTTGAGAATATTTCATAAAAATCTTAATGTTTAATTTATTAATATGAATATTTTTTATTTTTCAATATTCTTAACAAAAGTAATAATATAATTTATTAAAATGACTATATATAAAAGATATGATTTTTAATATTTATATCTGTTTATATGATTTAATTATATATTTATATTATTAATTCTTATTATTATTTTCTATATTTAGTTATGTCATCAGCAAACAGCGTAGAGTCCCTTGGGACATTGCAATGGGACATGATTGACTTAGCTGGTCATTTGCGACAAGAGCGTTTGTTTGTTAACTCAGAACAACAAAATTTACAAACACTGAATGAAAAGGTATGAAATAAAATGAATGATTATTATTTTTTTTCTTTTTTTTTTTTTTTTTAAATATAATACAATTTTTTTTCTTTTATTATTTATTACGTAATAATATCATGTAGCCAAAATGTGTGATCTTTTCAGGTTTTATATATGTCCTCGGACCTAGCTCAGCAAGCATGGGTTACGGCACAACAGAGAGTTAATTTAAATCGCTTGATAGTTGCAAGGCCCGATTGTACGCCGGCTTCTTGCTGCTACAAGGCAAATACACTTGAAAATTCCAATTTTATAGATGCATACAAACATTTAAATTATCAAACATGCTTATCTTATGGCGAATTTCTTGGTGCTCTACGGAAATCACCTAAATTACTTGCATCTTGTTTAGTTGTCGGTGATAGAATTGTTCCAGATGCAATTCAAGGGCTTGTACAATCTTTGGCTGCTGGATTATATGGCAGCTGTTTGTTACCAGAGGATAAAATTTTAGTTCTTAAACTTTTAAGACAGTTAATGCTTTTACAAATAATTCCTTCAGATAATCCACGAAGACTTCTTAGACATGGCACATGTGCATTTTCTAGGTTTTATTCGTTCTTTCATGAAAGCCTTTTCTCTGCAAAGTTTTTTTTAACTGCTGCATTACATACCCCTATTATACAGTTGCTTATGGAAGATGAAATATTTTTGGATATCGATCCAGATAAAGTACCTATCAGATTTCCGCCTACAGAAAGATTAAAGAAATTTGGAAAGGAAGGTACTCCCGAATATCAGGCTAAATTACAACGATATAGATTATGGACAGTCAATTCTTTATATCGTATTACACAGAGGTTTATTATCAGTATTAGAGAAAATATGCATTGTTTTCCAATCAGTATTTATTGGCTTGTTAGACAAATGGCTGGACTTCTCAGTAAAAATGGAAATGTGGAGCCAAAAGAAGTACATGCTATGTGCACAGATCTTGTATTTACATATTTTATATGTCCAGCAATAGTTAATCCAGAACCATATGGTATTACAGATGCACCGATAAGTTATGTAGCAAGATTTAATTTAATGCAAGTTGGTCAAATTTTGCAAATACTTTCACTTATGAAATATCAAACTATTGATACAAAAGCATTTGATTTGTATAGAAGATTTGAAAAAGATTCTGTATCTTCCATAATCGATGTAATGTTAGAAGGTGCAACAGAAGATTTGGAAGATGAACCTACTATAGTTGATAATAATAAACTTCAAGGCCTGTGTCGTTCTGCTGCATTATTTACAGAGAATGAATTGAATACTCTGACTACATTTTTACATACATTAGCGAATGATAGCAATATGGATGGCATTTCACACATGAGTACATTTGATAAAAAGCAATTAACGGATATGCTTTCACAACTGCCGTTAGGATTACTGAATAGTAATAGTAAAGTTTCTAATAATATCTATTTGGAAACGCCCAATAAAAAAAGTGGTTTCTTAGGGAAAGGTATATTTTTTTTTCCTTTTTTTTTTTTTTTTTTTTTTTTTGGTACATAGAAATAATAATTCTTTTAACTGTAGAAATTTTCATGATCGTTAATATTTTATTTTATCTTAAGGAAAAGATCGAGTTACAAAGATGTCCTCATCGCCCTCTAATGTAATAGCAGATATGCAAGATGAAACAAATGGTACTTCAACGCCCGAAGATGAATCTTCAGATAAAAATTCACAAGATGTGTTAGTTATTCCATTTGGCCCAACAATTGGAGAATCTGTTGGCTTGCTTAGTGAGCAGAAAGTACGTGTCTATATTATTTATTTTTTTTTTTTTTTTTTCCAAAGATAACATTTTTGTTTCTATAATAAAAAAATTGTTCAAAAGGTTTTGTGCATGGAACTCCAAAATAATGCAGAAAATAGTTCTGTTACATTAAATCTTGCTGATGATATGGTAAATGGTCACGGTAGAAGGGATTCAAATAGTGCTGAACGTTTAGAAACACAAGAAAAAAGAACAAGGTTTTCTTTAGCTCATGATGAAGGTAAAATTATAAAATGTATAAGTTTATTAAAAACAAGAAAAAAAAATATTTAATACTTTTATTTTTCTCTTTTGCAGTGTTATTTGAAGGTTCTATTGGTAATACATCAGATAATCTAGAAGCTGTTTCAGAAGCTGCCTCCAATCATAGTGTTGCATCCTCATTAGAGTTAGAAACAGAAGATCAAAATGATAATTTATCAGACATGGTATCAGCCAATGTGTCAGGAAGAGGAACACCCAATATTTCTGGTTTGTAAATTTCTATTAATGAATTAAATTTATTTATTTTTATATAAGTCAAATTATATATGAATATATATTTTTAGGTCGCGATACTCCATCATCTCAAATCACAGAAGGTGATGACGGACGTATTGCAGGTGAAGTAAGACAGTTGGATTTGCCACCACCAAGTATTCCAACTAAACAAAGTCGTTCAGAAATAGATGATAAATTCTGTAAATTTGAAATTAAAAAACTTATCGAAGGTATGTCGTTGATGAAGATCAGTTTTTTTTTAGAAGAATTAAAATTTTAAGTAAATATATATATATATATATATTTTTTTTTTTTTATTTTATAGGAGATGAAACAGTTTCTATGGTTTCTGACACATGGTCCACTGATGTATTGGCATCGGATAGTGAAATAGTAGAACAACAAGAAAGAATTATTTATCCTCCTTCTTCTGAACAAATTCCGCCAGCTTTACCTTCAGAAAATGCTCAGGCAATGTTGGATATTAGTGAGACTGCATCTGAAGCATGGAGTACGGATGTACTAGCTAGTGATTCAGAAAGACTTACCGAAGTGGATATGGATGATACAGCTAGCGTTGCTAGATCCGATGATACAACTAGATCTGAAATAGAAGTTGAATGCCGTGGTGAAGCAGAAGCCGGTGTAGAATCATTACCATCTGCTATACCGCGTAAGTATAAAAAAATATACT
Organism: Vespa crabro; assembly: GCF_910589235.1. NCBI lineage: Eukaryota > Metazoa > Arthropoda > Insecta > Hymenoptera > Vespidae > Vespa > Vespa crabro. Next base: position 2,801,931 of record NC_060972.1, on the reverse strand, counting down.
TAAGGAATTAGGATTAAATATATAATTATTTATTTTCTACAAATATGATCATCGATATTTAATCGTAATAAGATTTATATTTCATATATAAAAATATGAAAACAAAATATTTTGAATATAAAGAGATTATTAATAATCATACTTGTACATCGTTATATTATTAAATAATATTAATTTAAGCTTTAGGAACAGATGATCCTTCTGGAATAGCTTATCATCCAATACCTGCAATCCAAGAAGATTCTGCTATTCAACTCGTCGCGCCAATTCCTGATTCATCTTCGTCTTCTAACGTAACTGGTCGTGGTGGAACTAAATCTGATTATAGAAGAAGCACAATGGAATATGTTGATAAAAATGCTAATACCATAAACAGCACGGATTATGGCAAACCATTCCACGAAGACAGTCTCGTTCAATTAATAGACAAATTGCAAATTGATAATGATCCAAATCTTGTTGATCAAGCAGTACATAATCATATTGGTGCTGCTGCTGTTACACCTGCATTATTACTGGCTAATCATATTTCTGCTCCTACGCTATCCAATGAAAAATTGCATAATGGTGACACCAAAGGAGAAGTTAGTATCTTTCTTTATTTCATTCTTTATTCTTATTTTATATATATATATATATATAATATTATATATATATATATAAAATATTACTACGTTTTGCAGGAATCAGAAAGTTCATTGACTGGTGTTGATGATGTGGTTGTACGATTAAGTACAACGAGTTTAACATCTAGCAGTAGTTCTGGATCAGAAACTCGAGCGAAGAATAATGCATCATCATCATCTGAATTACCATTGTCACTGCCGATAATTAATGGTACTTGCGATGTGACTGATAGTGTTGCTTCTAATTTCCATAAACCAACAGCATCTACAGGAGCTATTCCAAAAAGTATAAGCTTTGATAAGACAGCTGAACGTGGCGATAAAGAGCTTTTAGACGATGATCAGAAAAACAAGCGTGGTTTCTTTGGTAAATTAAAGATGTCACTTAGAAATCGTCGGGGAAAAGTTATTCGAGGAACTGATGAATTGAGATGTTACGATAGAGAGTCCGGTGGCGATGGTATTGATATAGGAAAACACAGATTACGTAGAATCATGTCGGAAGATGTAACGTCAGCTGGAAATATCGTTGGTATGTTTCAATCATATTAATCGATGATATAATTATCATCTAAATATTTTTTATAACTAAAAATTATAATGAAATTATATGTATATATACATATATACAGATAGTTCGGATGATATTTTGGCAAAATATAGAAGAAAGCCTAGTACAGCTAGTGATACTGCTTCTATTGAAAGTAATCAATCACGTACGAAGGAAGCAGAAGATGAAAGACTTTCAATAGATCCAAATAATGTAGAACTCTCTTTTGCTTTCATTGATGCAAAACGAAAATTACGCATGGTGCTCAGTACTGCTGATCTTCAATACATTCCATGGAGCTTTGCATCCGAGGTAAGCTTTATTATTTAGTTTAAACTTTTAATAGAGTTAATTAGAATATATTCGTTTTTGTTTTTGTTTTTTTTTCCTTTTTTCTTTTTTTTTTTTTTTTTCTTTTTCTTTTTAATGTTAATAATATCTCAACAGAGAAGCAGTTGGTCACAAAAGGAAAACGAATTGGTTTCTTTCCTTCAACTTCAATTGGCCGAAGCTATTAACTTACAGGATAGAGCATTGATAGCTCATTTACATGAAACTTTAAGATGTGTTAGATTATTTAATGACGATGGTTGCAGGAAATTATTCAAATCTTTGAGAGAAGATTATCAAAGACGATCGTCTTATATTGCATATTTGATTAGATGTCGACAGGGTTTATTATCAACGTTAGCCCATTTGGACAGGTAGAAATGCATATACATAAATATATATATATATATATATACAAAAAAAGTTGTTATTAATATCATTGTTATAATTAATGTCTAAAAAAAAATATATTTTATATATTATAATTTTTTTTAAAGGTTACATGTTCGAGTGAAATGCGATCGCGATGCTGTTAATAATCATCTCGTATCCGTTTTTGTAAGAGTGTTTTTGGAAAAAAGAGAAACATTGTTTCTACGTTTTTGCGATGAATTCAAGAAGCTTACATTGGCCGATGAAAAGCAAGATCTAGTTGATAACTTCTTGAATAAAATTCATGTTGAAATGGATAATGATCCAATCTGGCAAGGTATTAATAAATCAATTAACGATATTATATCATTTTATTACATATAATCTTTTGCAATTGTGTATCATAATTGGCGTGTATATAACTTCTTTAGCTGCAAGCGAGTCTCAATTGAAGTTAGCCAGAGTCGTTGTAGAAAGAACTGTCATGGCTCGGGTGTATCATAATGCTCTTTATCCAAATGGAGATGGAGATGTATATAGAGATCAGCTTCTTTATGATCATATTAAAAAGCTTGCTAAAGTTATAACGCCTAATCACAAGGATTTACGCATTCCAAAGGTGTATCATTACGAATGTCCTTGGCCATGGGCCCAAGCTGAATTAGCTGTTATTTCTGCATATAAAACACCTAGAGATAAATTGCAGTGCGTATTTCGTTGCGCTACAACAATAATGAACTTGTTATCTATGGCTTCTGAAAGAGGTATACCTGCTGCTGATGATTTAATTCCTGTATTCGTTTATGTTATCATAAAGGTAAGTAAACGATGGGTGTATTTTATTAATTTTTTTTTCTTTTTCTTTTTCCTTTTATATATATATATATATATATATATATATATATATATATATATATATATATTTTTTTTTTTTTTTTTACGCGATAGTATAAGAAGAATTAAACCGAAAATAAAATAATTATTTTCAGGCTAATCCACCATCTTTATTATCAACTATTCAATACGTAGATAGTTTTTACGGGAATCGATTAGAAGGAGAAGAACAATACTGGTGGACTCAATTTTGTTCGGCGATTGAGTTTATTAAAACTATGGATTAATTTTATTTGCAAGAGATTATTATAATATAGCATAATAACAAATGGGTTGCACAGAGATTAATTTAAAGCTGTAGCAGCGTTGTAATATAATTATTACCCGAATAATTTCATAATTGTCGTGATTTTACCGTGTAAAGCTAAACACAATGATAAGAGTTATATTTCCCCTACATTTTACGCTAAATAATTACCAAATAGCATTGATTCTTGCTTTTCGATTGAAATGTAATAGTAGATTATATCCAATTCCAAGTACTTTTATAATTAATGTAATAACATAAAATTATACTTCTTTTCACTTCACTTAAGTATTAAGTAGTGAGAAAAAAAAAATGCGAGAGCTCGTGTGTAAATAAAAAAAGAAAAAAAAAAAAGAAAAAAAAAAAGAAAAAAGAAACAAAAAAAAATGGTTTCATAAACATTTCAATATCTATAGAACAATAATATTGTATTTCGTTGATTACTTCGCTTATGTTAATTTACAAAATACTTGACAAATGTAATATTCAAAAGTCTTATCAATTATTCCGATTCATTCGTATCTTATGAAACCTTCACATTTTTATTAGATGGAAACGTAAATAAATTTAAAAAAAAAAATAAAAATAAAATAAAAGAAAGAAAAACTAAAAAGAAAGGAGAAGGAGAAGAAGAAAAAAAAAAAAAAGAACAAAAATGTATTTGAAAGCGTAGTTTCGGACCACTTCAAAGTAAGTACATATACGGTATAATCAGGCTGCGCAGTAGGGTTGCGCGATAAATTCTATTCGTTATCGTCGATCGCGCGTTGGCTTTCAGTTGCCGTTCGGCCGGCCACCGAGTAGGATCTCTGTCTCGTCAGTGACCAAAATTAAAAATTTTTCCTTGATTCTACGGAGGTATTGTTCTTCGGTATTAATTTTTATCTCATATTATCGACATTCTCTTTGCATTTGGACAATAAACGATTGTTATCTGTTGCTCCGACTAACATAAGCGTCATCGAAAGAACATATTGTCGATATTGATACAAGATGAGTACACCGGGCAAGCAAGTGCGGAATGGTACTTACGAGTTCGATTACATGCGTGTGCCCGAAAACAAAACACGATGGGAGGTTATACGTGATGGCATTTACAATCCTGTTAATGGCACCTATTGTGGCCATCCACCTAAAAAGTGGGGTAAGTTCGTACTTTCATTTTCTTTTTATCCTTCGTTTTCCTTTTTTTCTTTCTCTCTCTTTCTCTCTCTCTCTCTCTCTCCCTCTCTCTCTCTCTTTTTATATATCTCTCTCTCTTTTTCTATCTCTCTCTCTTTCTCTTTCTCTCTCTACGGGAATAACACAATCATTTGAATTTTTTTTTTTTAATTCAATAAAAAGTAATGACGATAAAATAAAAATATTTCAAATATCTAATATCTCATTTCAAAATAACTGAACGTATACACTTTTTAAGAATAACATTATTCATATACTTTCGATTATCGAAACTATCAAATCGATCGAATCGATTGATCGTTATATGAAGATCAAGAGAGAGAGACAGAGAGAGAGATGAGGTTGAAGGTTCGTAAATATTTCTTTTTTATATTTAAAAAAATTCATTTAATTATAATTCTAAGGAAAAAAAAAAAAAAAGAAAAATTAATGGACACGATCACGTACGTGAAGTTTAAAAAATAAAAAATAAGCGACGAAGGACGTAATTATAATTGAAAAAAAATATATATATATATAAATATATAAATATAATGTGACTAGGTTTGTCATTGTCAGACGACAAATCTCGTTCGTCGACAAAAAGGAATCCTCATTAAATTACTCTCATTACTTGAAACTACCCAAGTAGTTGTTCTCCTTCGCTTCTTCTAATTTACTTCCTTTATTCACGGGAAAGGCACGTGTCTTGCACACACGCGTGTCTGTTACTCGAATATGTAACCGTAACCGCATTATCATAGTTTGTACAACTTTAGATACTTCTTCTTCCTCATATTGTGTCGATTTTTTCTCTATTCATTATTGTCCTTCAAAATGCATATGAATATTTCATTATGCTAATTTTCGACAACGACGACGGTCGACGACAACTATTACTTACTATTACTTACGTTACTATTTAGCAAACGATATACTAGTTAAATAATATTTATTTATAGAAACAATATTTAGAAAAAATTTTTTCTAAAAATTGAAAATTCTTTTTTCTCTATTTTGATGAAAATTAATGTTTCAAACGTTATCGCATGAAAATTAATTTTCAAAACGTATTATCGTTGACATTTTTCTCGGAATAAAATTTAATAAGACAATTTCTTTTTCTTTTCTTTTCCTTTTTTTTTTTTTCTTTTCTTCCTTCCCTTTCCTTTTCTTTTCTAAATTTATATATTTTAACACATACACAACAGCACGGCAGAAAAGTTTTAAAAATATTCAATTCGATTGTCAATATTGCTCATGATTATAAAATAATTTCCAATGTCTGATAATCGTACATTTATTATGTGTTTTGAGTGTTTTGTTTTTTTTCTTTTTTTTTTTTATGGTAAATACAAAATTGAAAAAACAAAAAAAAAGCAAAAAATTTTTTTCTAATTAATTCGTTAACCTTTCTATTTCTTTTCTTTTTTTTTTTTCAATTATTTTCTAATCACAGAAATGTCAAATATAAGTTCTTGTAGTATATAATAATCATTGAAAATTGAATTATTGTATGATATAACATATCTTCATTTGAAGTCTCGTTGTTTATTCGATAGACAAGAGCAAATCTATACCGATCTTAGTTTTAATACGCGAGTAACAGTGTTCAGAATGTAAGCATTCCATTGTCTCACGTGACGGTTAAGATAATCAACTATCATTTTATTCGTTTCCGTGTTATCACGTTCTATCAGACTATTAACGCGAAAGACGTATAATAAAGACGTACGGATAATAATTGCTTTTGACGAAAATGCCATTTTAAATATAATATTCTTTATAATGACATTAAATTATTCGAACAATTAAAAGTGCGAATTTATTTATTTATTTATTTATTATTTCACAGCAATAAATAATTTATCGATCTTCTAATCGACGAATTCGATTTTTATCGATTGATCGAATCTCGAAAATATTTAACGAATTATTCTTCTTCTTTTTTTTTTCCATAAATAAATCGAATTGAGGTTTATTGAATAATGCTTAATTCGAATTGAGATTTATTAAGTGATGCTTAATTCGATTCTTATAGATTAATCGTATCTCGAGAACATTTATCGGATATTTTTTTTTTCTTTTTTTTTCTTTCTTTTTTTTTTCTTTTTGTCGAATAAATCGAATTGGAACGAGATCAGTTTATGTTGGAATTATTGGAACGAGGTTAGTTTATGTTTGGAAATTAAAAACGAATGATTAAACAACGAGGAATACACGTTATTATAAAGAACTCATTGATAATAAATTTGAATTAGAATTAAAATTTGAATTAGAAAATTTTTCTGCTTTGATGTTCGTTCGAAGAGCTATCAAGTTCATCGAGATAAATATACCAGTGTTGGATGCCTTTTTTTTTTTTTTATTTTTTTATTTTTTCTTTCTACGTTTTCTACGTTTTCTAATCTGAATAAAGACGAAATACGTATTTACAAATTTAAATTCAAAGGATTCTTTAATAAAAATCTAATCTTTAATTAAATAAATTCGATGATAATTCGTGTACGTAAATAAAGACAAAATTTTTTTAGTAATAGAATTAATTTTTACGTTTACAATATTAACATTTCTCATAAGTACGAAAAATGATGAGTGATTTATTTTTATTTACAAACAAAAAAGGAAAAATAATTACTTATGTACAAAGTACACGCACGTACACATACATACATATAATATATTATATAATGATGTGATAAATGTATTAAAAAATGCCATGGGATCTTAACTTTGAATATTCAAATATTTATGTAATTTATTTGTAATACGATAGTTTCTTTCAAATACACATTTCGTGTCATTGTATTGATAAAACTGTTATGATAGAGACAACATCGCTGTCCATTAACATTCGACGTTCTAAGAAGGAACAAATTTCATGGTTGAGTGTTAAAATATCTTAACACGTGACGCACATTCAGACAAATTCATATTTGTTCGAGTTATCACTTTCCGCGTATCGTTTCCGTTCGATTAACGAAAAGTATTAACTTACACAGTGTAACAAGTAACCTAATCATGATGCATAAATATATATATATATATACATATATATATATATATAGATAGATATCATAAATGGTGCAGTAAAAAGTATCATGTATTACGTTATTAAAAATATTAACCGTGGGAATGTACTTACATTCGCATATGATATTCTATACGACAAATTAATCATTTCATTGACAGTATTAGTACAATAATAATAAAAATAATATAGTCGAGACACAATGTCAAATTCAAAATGACGCGCAAACTTATTATTAGCAATATTCCCTTTTCTCACGCCAAGATAGATTTTCCTCGTGTTCGTATCTGCATAAAAAAAAAAAAAAAAAGAAAAAAAAAGAAAAAAAAAACACGTCAATTTAAAAATCGAACTTGTTTGTTAGCCATATTACGTTCTTGCATTTTCCTTATATTCGTTTTTATTTCATGGAAATTACAAGGAAAAAAAATAAAAAAAATCAACAAAAAAAAAATTTAATCAATAACCTTTCCATTCGAGTAGAAGTTTAAATATGTTTGCAGCGTATAACTTCTTTCTCATGTTTACGTTTCGTATTAACTCTGAAACATACTTTAACGTGTTAAGGCCATCGTCCTACTTTGATTCTATTTTGGAACTAAATGTATTCATTATATAAATGTATTGGGAAATATTTCTTTACTAGGGAAAAAGGCGGATATAAAATGTATTCAGTTTTGTTTACAATATCGTTTTTTTTTTCTTTATTTCTTTTTCCTTTTTTTTTTTTTGGTTTTTTTTTCTTTTCTCTTTTTTTTTTGTGAACAGAATTAAATAATGTCGAATTAAAAATTTTTGTCGTTTTCATTTATCTATTTATTTATTTATTTATTTATTTTGTAAATCGCTCAAGGTCACGTAAAATCACTGGTACTTGTATATTTCAATTTATTAAAAAAATTTTTGATCAATTTGGATTAATAATTTGCAATAATAATTTGAAATAATAATTTATTAAGTAATTTGATATTTCATGATGTAATATAAAGGACGGATGAAAAGTTTTTGAATGATTTTAAAAATCATTCAATTAATATTTTTCTTTTTTTTTTTTTTTTTTTCGGGACTTACCTCGAGGCTAATTCTATTTTCAGATTGTAAAACTATTGGGAATTTTTGGCTCAACCTATATTAATGTATTTCTTTATTTCTTTTTATTTCTCTTTTTTTTTTATTGTTTTTTTTTCTTATTTTTTTTTTTTTTTTTTAAGGATAGTATGATATCAAAGTTTTAACTATTTATTATAATAACTATTAAACGAGATTTTATATATATATATATATATTTTTTTTTTTTTCGTTAATACTACACATAGATATCGTTATTAAATTTTTGTTCTTCATACGTTCGAAAAGATTAAGACGATAGAAGCAGAACTCGAGAGTTAACATCGAAGCAAGAAAATTATATTTAGAAACAGATTTTGGCGGACTGCCTGTGCTTTAAATAATTTCCGTGTTCGATCGAGACGGAAGGTTGAACATTTTCTCAATCGTGATGATTAAAATCAATGACGCAAATATATAATTACCGTAGAATCAACGGAAAAAAAATATCAATGTTATTTATTTTCTTTTCTTTTTTTTCTTTTTTTTTTTCTTTTTTTTTTTTTTTTTTTTTTATTTCTGTTTTCCTCCTATTTCATAACTACAAATTAATTGAACCATTTATTAAATTTATACAAACATGTATTTTCGTTATTTATCTTTCAGCTTGGACTGCAGTATTTTATAGCTGTTTCTTCTCGGTTTTGGCCTTGCTCTTTGCAATTTGTATGAAGGGCCTTTTGTCGACTCTAAGCAACGATAAACCTAAATGGATATTAGAGAGTAGTATCATTGGGACCAATCCAGGTAATATATATATATTTCAATTATATAGTGTTGTTTAAATGATCCTATACAGTTTGAAGAAAAAAAAAAAAAAAGAAACCACCCTGTATATTTTATTCGCTTATACGTGTAAGTCAATAATACAGAACTTTAACGTTATCTACTTTCTATTTACTTTCCCTTTATGCTAATCAAAAGTTATTTATATTGGAGATATATGAAGGTAGATATTATAAATAAAATTAAATAATTATTATGTAATATATTGAAAATAAATTATTATATTATTATATAATTTTTAAATGTCACTTACGTGTATTCGCGTTAAAAGGACTTGGATTTCGGCCAATTTCGGACAATCCAGATGAGAGATCTTTAATTTGGTATAGAGCGTCGAATGCAAGCGAAGTGGAAAAATGGACCAAACTTTTGGATAAATTTTTAGAAGGTCAGACGTTAATATCTCTTGTAATATATTTTTAAAATATA
>NC_060972.1:2779898-2784898 GCF_910589235.1 Vespa crabro | reverse complement strand
TCGACTGATAAGTAACGTCGAGATTTTCAACAACAAAAAAAAAAAAAAAAAAAAAAAAAAAATAGTAAACACTACTATATTTTTTTTTTATAGGATAAATTATTTATTCAAATAATTCCTATAAAATATTAAATATTGTTTTTTGTTTTGTTTTTTTTTTTTTTTTTTTTTTTTTTTTTTTAGAAAGTTTGTATAAAATACCACGTATTGTTTATATTACTTATCGTTTATTATTGTTTATAATACTTCGATATATTATATCAGAATTTTCAATAAACATATAGTAATGTTATTTAAACATAAAATACTAAAACTTGCGTTGTGAGATTTTACTTATTGATCAATTCAATATATTATACCTGGGTTAGTTCCGATTATAGAACGTTCTAATTGCCATCGAGGTATCCTTGGGTCAAGAGTTTGAAAGAAACCCCAAAAACAAATTGCAACCAATGCTGCCAGTATTCCATAGAATACCAAATAGAACAATCCTATTTTACCTGCAATAAAATAGATTATATTTATAATTAATTGCATGATTTGCTATATATATATATTTTTTTTTGCTGTAATAAAAATGAAAAGAAAAAGAGAAAAAAAAAGATTACACTAAATCATTATTTCAGGATGATTAAAATTTAATTGACTTGATCGACAAGTAGTCATGACATTACGTTGTGTAATGTAAGATAATTGTATTAATCGGAGTTCCAATTTAGCGGAAGATCATAGTGTCTTGGTCTTGGTCAAGTGGAACAATTCAATTAAGATTCAATTGGATGTCTTGCAAGGTCATCTTTCGTATAATTTCCTTTATACCATTGACATAAACTTGTCGATCGTTCGATCGACAAATTTTTAATTAAATTTTATTTTATTTCTCTCTCTTTTTTTTTTTTTTTTTTTTTTTTTTTTATCCTTTTCGGACTTTAATTATTCATCATATAATTAAATATTTTCTTAGATTAATGTAACTATAAAAAGAATTAATATACGTATAGATCAATTCTCGCACTGTATTAATCATCAATAATCCAAAAAATAAATTCTTCTGATCATAGATAAATAGTATTCTTAGATATACGTAATTAATTACCAATCGGATTAAATTTTTTAATTAAAATATTCAATTATTTAATTAAGTTATTAAATTATTAAAAATAAAATGAGTTGGTACACATATATATATATATATGTGTATTGCGCCCTGATCTTTTGTACTAATCTTTGATGATCCAAGATATGAATTTTTTTTAGGGGTGGGAGTGGGGATAGGGGTATCATAGATAAATAATACTCGAACATAAATCTAATACGAACGTGTCCTCGTTTGAACATGTGCGCGCTCAAGGTGCCTTTATTATACGATCCTTGGATATTGATACCAACACACACGCCACTTGATTTACCTCTAAGCAAGGTCTTGCGGCGTGTTTGATTTGTGATCCGACAGTATGAATACATATGCTATCGAGCTCTTATCAATTTCTATCGAACGAACAAGCTGAAATGAAATTGGAAGACATATTGAATGAATATGCTTCGGCTTGATCATAATTTAAAAAGAAGAAAAAAAAAAAGGGAAAGAAAAAAGAAAGAAAATTTACTACAAACAAAATGTTAATTACAAAATAAAATAAAATAAAAAAAAATATATATATATATATGTATGTATATATACTATCCATTATAAGGATAAAATAAATGATAATATTTTTAATTTAAATCATATTATTTTAAGACGACTAAATGGAATAATAATACAGGCTATCTTGTCTCCACTTATGTTGAAAGTCAGTCAGAACACGAACATTTACATTAACCGATTCACTTTAGTCAACAATTGTCGACCTCTGTGCAATACGATGGTCACGCAAGTTATCATCTCTCGGGGCCATACGTGATAAGGTCAGAGACGATCTCTCAATGTAAATCTTTTTGTAAAAAAAAAAAAAAAAAACAAAGAAAAAAAAAACAAAGAAAATTTAATTAGATCATAACGTCACTCGTTTTTATAACAAATATATAAATCAAGAGAAACTTATTAGATATTATTATATACATATATATATATATATATATATATATTTTTTTTTTATCATTGTTATAAATACAAGTTAAAATTATAATAATAATGAAAAGACTACTAGCTTGTTGTATCTAGGGATTAAGTGTATTGAGACGAAAAGAGAAAGAGAAAAAGAGAAAGAATTTGGCAAGGCTAGGATATATCTTTTGATTTAGAAAAATATATATTTCCCAGACGATAGATCTCAGGCGACAAAGAATGAACAAAAGCTATGGTTATAGTCGCGTGGGTGTACCCTTCAGAATGGTCCTAAGTTACGTAATGCTATAATGCTTCCATTTAACGCCAATTGACCTCGTTGTACACGTTTACGCTGAAGGAAGTTTAACAATTACCATACAGCCGAGCTAAGCATTGTGTCCAACGCGAAATCACGGTGAAACGAATGCGCTTAGGTCTTTTCGGTTCTACATAAATCGCTTTAGACATATCTTTGGTTTTTTTTTTTTCTTTTTCTTTTTTCTTTCCTCTTTTAAAAGAAATCTACTTGAATATATTAGCAAACAGGACACAATAGAAATAATTTCTAAAAGAAGTGTTAAAACAGTGTGATCATGTCGATGCATTAGAACTAGTGATTCTCTTTGACACCCAGGTTTTTCTTTTCAAGGTCCGATCGGTGCCACTCAGCTTTTCTCAATCCGATTAGTAATAGTTATTTATAAAGGCAATAGGATGGAGTACCTATTGCGAGAATTGCTAGAGAATTTTAAAGGAAAAAAAAAAAAAAAAGAAAAAACAAACATTTGTAAAATTAAAGAAATAAGATCTGGTTTCTTTTTTTCTTTCTTTTTTTTTTAACGAAATTATTTATCTATGAATGAAAATAAATATTTCTGATTTTTCATTACTTTCTCAGATACATGTATGTACGTCCGTGTGCACGCACGTTTCACATCTTACATTATTTTATTACGACAGAATTAATTATTAGTTCATATCGAAAGATTAATATTTACTAGGTATAAATATAATATATATATGTGTGTGTGTGTGTGTGTGTGTTTAATATGGTGTAGATAATTCATAATAATTCGTTTAAGTAATAACATAGTTAAATTAATTTATATCAAATATAACTATACTATGAATTATCTTATAATCTTACAAACTAACTTATACGAACATATTAACTTCAATTTAATATATATTATTTTAATAGAATATAGTAAACATTGTATAAGTTAAATATAATATAAATCATTCATAAGATAATTCATTTTTTATATTAATAATATTAACGTTACATAATTTCTACCTTCAAATAACAAAACTGATCGGTCTGTAAAGAATTAATAATAATAAATCTTACGAATAAATTTAATATAAATTCAAATCGAGTTTCTGCGTATAATTCATTTTAATTTACTCTGTACTCTGATGAAGTCAAAAAAAAAGAAAAAAAAGAAAAAAAAACAGAAAAATGAGCTGTCAGTGAACAGCAAATAAATATCAAATAACGAGGAGCAAGCTTTGATGAACGTGTTACTATGTCCATACACTTGTGTCCATACAGAGAGAAAGAGAGAGAGACAGAGAGAGACAGAGAGAGAGAGAGAGAGAGACATACACACAGGAACCAATGATACAGGGATGAGGAACTTCGAAGTGTAACAGTGTCGAGGTCAATTGCTTACCAAGGATAAATCGTGAGGTGAATTTTGAAGCTCAGTGTAATTTGCATAAAACTGCAATAGTGAAACAGTGACAGGCTTCTGAGCTAATTACACGAGAGGACACAATCACACACAGTAACCCTATCCGATTGTTATTGTGGGTCTTCCTGTACTATTGAAACAGAGAGAAACAGAGAGGGAGTGAGAGAAATAGAAAAAGATTAGATTAAGGATCAAAGTATCATTCCCTTTGTTTTAAATTGTCGAGATTAACGAAAACAAGAGGGCCCTCCGTACCTCCCCTTCTCCTTCTTCTCCTCCTCCCCCAAACCCAGCACACCCTATGTTACTTGGCTCGTTTTACAACGTTGTTAGAGTCGTTGATGAACCGGAAGAGAACGGAAACTGTACATTTGAAGAATTAAAGGGATGAGAGAAGGCATTTTTCGTGTTATAGCCTTGCCAAGTTTATTACTCTGAAAGTGATGATCTCACAGTTGTGATTGTATAAATGCATTGTCTCTTGAAACGTCCAAATGAATGGTATGATGAATGAATGAATAAATGAATGAATGAATGAATGAATGAATGAATGAATACTTAAATATAATCTCTAATCCTCTCCACTTCCCTTACTAATTTTTAAGATTAACATATCAAATGAGATGAATGCATTTTGTTCAATATTTAAATCGATAGATTTATTTAAGAAACAATTATGCTGGAAAATGATTAATTCGTCACCTAAGTTTACAACTAATTATTAATCAATTATTATTATTACTGTTGCTTTTTTATTTTGTGGCAAACATTTGTATGAAAATATAAATTGTTCAATATAAAAATATAAAAATTTATATATATATATATAATTTATAATCACTTGTAACGTAATGCTGTCGTCTGTGAAACAACAAAAAAAGAAAAAAAAACAGAAAAAGGACAACAGGTATATAAACGAAGTACCATACTTTATTTCGTCCGATCGATTAGGAAAACACAAAGACAAACATACCACACCCTTATTTTCTAATCCTCTTTCCTTCGAATAATGTAACACTCTAAATTAACACGTATTATTATGTGAAAAGCTATCTTTTATATATAAATATATATATATATATATATATATATATATATATATATATATATATCACACATTCATTGCTCTGATTAGGAATATAACGGGTCTTTCATAATGATTTCAAATCTAATTAGAATAATTAATTATCATATTATCAAAATCTCTTTCAAATAACTCTTAAAGTTTTCTAACGATACTTAAACGTTTTCTA
>NC_060972.1:2764898-2777398 GCF_910589235.1 Vespa crabro | reverse complement strand
ATGATAATGATAATGATGATAATAATAATAATGGTAATAATAGTAATAATAATAATAAAAAAGGAGTAGAAATATAAATAAATAAGGAGTAGTAATAAATTGTTTGGATACATAGAGAAAATGAAATTTAATTAATTTTTTTTAATAGTTTTTAATTATAGTTAGCGAATATCGATTAAAATATCGTCATTTAAGGTTCATTGACCTTTGGAAAATATTCCGTATAACTTTGATGCACTCTTCGTCGTTATAGATTTAATACGTAGACAGAAAATTCTTTACCACTGTAGCGTCTATACCGGATACGACCACCTGTCGCAATCATTTCACTAATACATACATACATACGTATACACAAACGTTTGCGCATCTTCTATTCCGAAATATACAATTCAATGTAGATAAAATCAAATGTAATTACAGTTGTAATGATTTAATATCGATATATAATGATTTATTGGAAAATTAATTTATAAAAATGACGATAGAAATTATTAAAACATTTCTATTTTATTACATATTTTAATAATATCATCAAATAATTTCACTCTATTGACGATGATGCCTGTGAAAATATTTAACAGTATTACATTTATAAGAAAAAAAGAAAAGAAAAAAAAATAAATAAATAAAAAAAAAAAAACAAGAAAATTATTTCATACTTTAGTATCAATAACAACCTGTTGTACCAAAGATGAAGATATATTATTCATTGCAGCTAAATAACTTGAATTTGTTTCTTCCTTTTTTAATGTTTTTAAATAATCTCCTCTTGCATTTAAAACTTCATCCATTTGTTTCTTATGCCTTATGGCAAGTTCAAGTGCTCTAAATATATAAAATAATATAAATCAAAGTGAGAAAATTTTATTAATAAATTACACGTTATTAATAAATTACAATACCTATTCCAATTGTAAACTTTTATGTTTAATGTAATGGCTTCTTCAATTAATCCATTTTGTAAAAGTATACCTTCGGCTGCTAACAAATCACCGGATAATAATGCCATTTCTGCATATCTTTCTGTTATCTTAGGTAAATTCTAAAATAAATTTTAATCAGTATTATATATTTAATTTAATTTCGTTTAATAATAGTAATAATATTTATTATAATTACTTTGATATATCGAATATAATCAACTTTATCATATCTTTTAATAGCTGCATATGCTTCTTCTGCAACGTTCAATTCTTTATTATCTGTTGCCATAATAGCCATGCACGTCCATAATATCTCATTCTAAGAAAAATAAAAAAATGTATTACATAACATTGTAAAGATAATGATATATTGAAGGAATGAAGATAATAAGCGTTGATATACCTGAGCAATGCGACAGAGTGAAAGAGATTCTTTCCATTTTTTCTGTAATATAAGCTGATGCAAGCTAGTGAAAAAAGTATAAAATTGGGATGAAACTAAAGCACCATCTCCACGTCTTACATTGACCATACCATTGTAAACACTGACAATAGTTGGTTGTTTACCAAATTCACTATACAGTAAATAAATTTATAATAAAAAATATCACGCAGTTTGGAAACAATAATTAATCTGTTTATATATCAAACCTGCTCTCTTTATCGATTCTAGTACGTCGTATAATTTTGCGATCGCTATAATGTACACAATTAGGACACAACCATACAGATAAAGTAGCATCTAACATTGCTGCTAATACATTTGCATCGATAGCCCATATAACATTTTGTGCCATAGCAGCTAAAAATAATATCTTAATTTATCCTTATTCATTTTTTTTTAAATAATATCAAAGTATTTTGTAAATACCTATTTTACATGCACGTCCATAACCTGTTGCTCTTATGGAAATTAAATATAAATCTTTAGTAATATCAATAAGTGCTAATTGTCGATCACTGGTATTTCCAATATGGTTTAATGCCAATTGAGTAATATTCTGAGGATGAGAATGCGATTGACTTTCAACAATTGGCTTGTTATATGATATTTCTAAAACATGTAGTACTAAAAAGAAATTATATTTCTATTATAGAAAAAGATATACATATACGTAGATTATGTTTTTTAAGTATTGGAATTTTTTATTATTTACATTTTTCATTTTTCTGATCTCTAACAACAAGAGTATCAAAGCATAAAGATATACAAGGTGAATAAAGAGGTTCTTGTGTCATACCCTTCCATTTAGGGACACCTAATAAACGACCTTGATAATTGTACAACGTTATAGAGTTCCATTCCACTAATAAAAAATGTCTACAAAATAATAATTAAAACATTATATTAATAATAAGTCTGTGTATACAATATTAATTTATTTCACTTACTTATTTGCAAGAATGACTGCTGATACAGAACTACTTTTTAAGTCAAATATTGCTGGTGTATTCCAATTTGTAACAGAATAAATGTGACATTGACCTGGAGTAATCACAATTAAATGATCAAAACCAAATGCCAATAGAACTACACGATCAGATATTTCTATAATCTCATGAACTTCATTACCAACTTCTCTAATTTCTAATACTTTCCTTTTAATTAAGGTAGCTTCATAATTATTCCATTCGAGTCTTCTATATATAATAACATTAAAAGTATCATTGTAATTATTCTAAAAATTTGCATACATTAAAATAATTTTGTATGAAGAACTTACTTGCCTATAACATGGCCAGTTAAAACATTATTTCCACAAGTTATAGCTACCTGAGTACTGTCGCTAGACCATGCTATACTGTATACACTCCCAGCATTAATTTTTTCTAAAGAATGAGACCACTGTGTAAACAAAATAAAAAGAAAATCGTCATAAAATATATAATTTATTTATATAGAAAATATAATATTATTATACTAACCCCAGTTTTATCACAAAGTTTAATTATGTTAAAAGATCCAATGGCAAAATAATCGCCCGAGTTGCACCAACTAACTGCTGTAATAGGATGATCACCAGGACTACTATTATAAATTAAACTACCATTAAAATCCCAAACTTTATAACGACAATCTTCTCCACCAGAAATAATGAATCCATGATTATGATTCCAGCAAACAGTCAAGACAAGACCTTCATGAGCATGCCACTGATAATACAAATAAATGTAATGTTTATAATAGAATATAACAAATTATATTATTATATTATCAAACATGAAAACAAATATAAATCTGTAACCTTATAAGGTTTAGAATTGGAATTGAGCGATTGGAAAAATAAATATCCTCCCTGTGAATATAATATTTTAGAACAATCTGGACTCCAGTCTGATGTTAAAATAGATGTATTGCCTCTGACTATTACAGAACGAAGCATACCACTACGTGACCAAACTTTTATTAGACCATCCTCTCCAGCTAAAATTACACACACATTAAATGATATATATATATATATATATATATATATATATATATATATATATAATTACTTTATATATCATTTATTATCTTTCATCAATTTATTATCTTAGTATAAATTGTTTTATTACCTGTAAGCAATACTGAACCATCTGTACTCCATTTGCCAATTGTAGCAGCACCTTTGTGAGCTTCTATACTTTTTTCAATACGACCATTTTTATTAACTAAATGAAATCTTCCTATTGGGAATAAAATATTACAGAATAATATATAATATTATTAATTTTTTAATATCTTAAAAATTTAAATACATACCGTCTGCTGTAGTGATTAAAAGTATATCTAACGATTGCTTTTTACTGGCTGTTATTAAATGATTAGGACGTGGATGCCATTGCATTGAAGTAGGAAAGAAATCCGATGGAAATTCTGTGATAACAGTCGAATGTGCATTTCCACTTTCTAAATACCAGCATATTAGTAAATGATCCTCTCTGGAAAAAAAAAAAAAAGAAAAAAAAAAAAAGGAATTATTACAAATGGAATTACATTTTCTTTTTTTTCCTTTTGATAAAGAAAAAAGAATTACCCGCAGGAAAATATTTCCTCTGCTGAACTCCAAGCTACACATGTAACTAAATTTTTGTGACCATTACTACTTTGAGCAGATATTTTAAATCTCATTGTGTTCTATATATATATATATATATATTATCAATATATTACAGTAATGATATTCAATTTACAAATATAATAATAATTCATATTATTCGAAGCATATAACGTTTGAAATTTATGAAAATATAATAGTTTTGTAGTAATAAATGTAAGAATGCGTAAATACGATTTGTTTTCCTTCTTGTTACCATAGTGATAATAATAATGATTATAAATTATGACAAATAATTATTATACAACGTATGTATATATATATATATATATACGTATGTATAGTATATAACGTAAAATTATTAAAAATATTTGTATATTTTTATACTTGAAAATTTATTAAAATAACCGACAATTCAAATTCGAATAGATTCGAAATAAAATATTCGCTTCTATTGTTCTTTCTAATCTCATCTAATATCCTTTTAATTCGTCTGATCAATAAATACTTAAGATATTTTCTATAAGAGATTTAAAATCAATAAAATTAAATCATTTTATAAAGCCAAATTTTTTTTTTTGAAACGTATCTTTAACAACGTTTCTATCGAACCAACGAGATTATAAACGCGGTAAGGTCACGCAAACGCAGTTTAAGATACATGAAAATAATTTCGACGATATTCAAATTAACAATTTGTAATATGAAATACGCGAAATTATAAATTATATCATGAAAACAAAAATGGGATTCTTTGTAAGATACGAATGAATTTTAATAAAAAACAAAAAAAAGAAAACAAAAAAAAAAAAATACTAATATAATCGAATTCAACGATAGAAAATGACGAATAATAATTAATAACGAACGTACATCGTCGTCGTCGTTGTCGTCGTGCGAATTGTCCAATTTAAAACGCGCAAGTCCATTAAAGGGAGTACGATGATTGGTCAAAAAACGTAACCTCGACGAAATTCATATGATAAATGTTTTAAAGCGTTCAGAAAGTTCTTTATTTTATCGTTGAAAGAAACGTATTCGAATATCGGTACGATTTGCCGCGAGAAAAGAACCAATAATAGAATAGTATAAGAGTTGAAATTATAAAGATATACGGTTTACATAGAAATGCGACATTAGGTTCGGTAAAGGAGAGAGAGAGAGGGATATAAGCAGCAAGTACCCGATGCCTTTTTTAACGCGAGCATGTGAACGGATCTCGAGAGAGCCGAGACTTTTCAACGCGGAGCATCCTCCTAAGAATATATAAGTTATCTTGAGGAAGGACAATTTCGGAATAGTAATATTATATTATAGATGTTGGGATAATTGGATATAACGCCGTAAACACGTGGGGTTATTCGATATAACGCGAGTGGTCCTATATCTTCATCGGCTTACGTTGTTTTTATATACCCGTCGGGTCTATCGCGGTTTCGGTCGCGCCTGGCCTGGCCCGTGGCCTGCCTTGTCTTTGCTGCCGCGAATGTGGATAATCGACAACGTTTTATCGTTCTGCTGTTGCTGTTTCTGCTGCTGCTATTGCTATTGTCGCTGTTACTATCAACTAGTACTACTACTACTACTACTACTACTACTACTACTACTACTACTATTACCACTGCTATTACATTTACTACGACGAAAAGTACGACAACTACTGCCGCTGCCGCTGCCGCTGCTGTTACTCCTGCTCCTGCTTCTGCCATCGTCGTCGTCGTTGTCGCCGTCGCCGTCGCCGTCGCCGTTGCCGTTGCCGTTGTCGTTGTCGTCGTTGTCATTGTCGTCGTCGTTGTCGTCGTCGTTGTCGTCGTCGTTGTCGTTGTCGTCGTCGTCGTCGTCGTCGTCGTCGTCGTCGTCGTCGTCGTCGACGTCGTCGTCGTCGTATAGTAGTCGTCGCGAAGTTTTGCATACCCGCCACCATCATCGTACGAATAATACGTCTATCAATTTCGAAGGACTTTAAAACGCCCGTGGGAAATTAGCTCGTTTTAAAAGTAAAAGAGAAAAAAAAAAAATATATATATATATATATATACAGACACACATATATATAAATACACACATACATACATACACATATATATATATATATATTTAAAAAAAAAAAAAAAAAAAAAAAAAAAAGAAAGGAGAGGAAAAAAAAAAGGAAAATATTATATTAATACGTGGGGGGAGGAATCCTTGTGCTCTTTATCGCAAACCTGACGATACAGGCTCTTAAAGTACTACATCGTGATTGTCACTTGATAGCATCCGAGGCGCCAAACTTGTCCGCATCGGCGCTTTCTCCAGACCAAGTAGTATCAATGTTGTCTGGCAATGGTGTGTAAGGAGAACGTGGTATCATGGTTTGGGAATCTGTCCAGGTAAATTTTACGTTATTATTTGCACGCGGATTTATACTATAAAGCTACCGATGTCTTCCTTCTGTCTCTTTCTTTCTTTCTTTCTTTCTCTTTTTCTGTCTCTCTCTTTCTCTCTTTCTCTCTCCTCCCATCCCTCTCCCTTTCCTCCCCATCATCCCATGTCCCCCCCCTCTTTCCTCCTCTATATCTATCTCTTTCTATCTTTCTGTCTATCTATTCTTCTCTCTTTCTATCTTTCTGTTTCTCTTTCTCTTGCCATTTCTCTTCTCCGTCTCTATCCTTCTTTATTCTCTCTCTCTCTCTCTTGCTCTTGCTCTTGCTCTTTCTCTCTCTCTCTCTCTCTCTGTCTGTCTCTCTGTCTTTCTCTTTCTCCCTCCTTCCCTCTCTTTCTCCCCTCCCTTTTTCTTCCTTCTCACAACGCGTCCTCCTATGTTGCGTTGACTGACGTTTTACGATTTATACTTTTATATATTTTCTCATTTTTATATATATGTATATGTGTATATGTATACATATATATATGCATGTACATATGTATGATGTATGTATGATGTATGTATGTACGTATATACGCACATACGTATACACATCTTTCTTATTTCTTAAGTTTCTAACTCTCTTTCTATCGATATTTCGAGATAATCGAGAAGATTTTCCCCGTTTATCTTGCATTTTATATCGTTCGAATTGGAAAAGCTGTCATGGTTTTTTTTCTTCTTTTCCTTTTTGTTTTTTTTTTGTTTTTTTTATCTTCCTTCCCCCTCCTCCTTCTCTTCCCTTCCCTCTCCCATCACCCCATTCCCTCCCCTGGCACTCTTTGCGAATTTATCTTTTTCTTTTTCTTTCGCTTTTTTTAACTTCTTCTTACGATTGAGATAATTTTTCTTTCTATGCTTTTTCGTTTGCTTTAATATATATATATATATATATATATATATATATATATATATATATATATATATATATATATATTTCAAATTTTATTACTTACGTTAACGATAAATTTTCTTGGCTTATAATTTACGAGTAGTTATAGATAAAGATAAGAAAATTGTTTATATATATATATATATATATATATATATATATATATATATGTACGCGTATAATAAATTTCTATATAATAATAGATGTTACTCGAATATTTTTGTGAGATAATCGACCAAAGTAATATTTAATTATTATTTTCTTTTAAATCTGACGATATTTCGGGAATATCATGGATTTGCTTGTATTATCTTATTAAATGAATATATCTTTTTTATGATGGAACATTATGTTTAACATGTAATATACATGTATACCTATGAGGTATACGTGATTGCGCGCGCGGGCACATTCTCGTCAGGCACGTATGAATGCATTTAAAAACATACAGTCATTTACCATTTTCTTTTTCATATAATATTTATATTTGATGCTTAATGATACTTTTTCTTTTTCTCTCTCTCTCTTTTTTTTTTTTTTTTTTTTTTTTAATATTTTACTCGTTGTTACATTCTCTAACGTCACTGTTACTATTATTTTTTCTTTTTCTTTTTCTTTTTTTTTTTTTTTTTATTTTCATGACTTTTGTACTTTTCGTGCTTTTGATAAATTCGATAGTTAATGGCAACCTATTATGCAAGAAAAGTATATTCTTTTTATTTTTCTTTCTTAATTTTTCTTTCTTCCTTTTTAACTTATTTTTCTTTATTATTATTATTAATATTATTATCTTTTTAACTTAATTCTTCATAAATACACAAATTTCTTTGATTAGATCAATAACGAATTTACTTTGATCGTGTAAAATAATTAATTGATTAAATCTTAAAATATACTTTGCTAATTATAGATACGTTTATTATTGTATGTAATACTCGATGACTTTTGCAATAATAATTATGTTATTTATATATATGTATGCTAATTTATATAGACTTACATATATATATATATATATATATATATATATATATATATATAACATATTAAGTTTTATTATTGTCAATAAGATCATTAATGCTCTTAATAATATGTCAATTTAACACATATGTTTATGTCTGTGCAGTTATAAACGTATAGATGTCATGTGCACGTTGCTAAATATGTGCTTGCCATTTGAGGTACGATACCTTGGCACGTGTGTCGAGGATATTGGAAAGCGAGATTACAATGATCTACGCGATACAGAGCATCATGCAAACAACGTCTCAGATCTCTCAGAGCTGACAAACCTTGGTGTCACAGACAAGCGCACAAGAAGAAAACTTGCTCTCTATATGGCACTGCTACATTCTTGCAATTATGCATGCGCAGTGATCTTATACAAGAACTTGTCAAACTTTGATTATCAAGAGATCTCCAATCTTCTCAATGGGACCACTTTTACACCAGATGATCAACCTCTGGAAGAATTACTCTTATTATATACAATGGCGTTAAATCATCCAGCCTTTACATATGAACAGAAGAGTGTCTTTGGTAACATTTACATTAAACTTCAGGAGGAAGAGACACGATTTAATCTTTCAAAGTCTATCACTTCTGCCAAACCTGTACAAGTAATATCCAATGTCTATGTCTTTTTCTTATTGTGTATTAGTTCTTTTTTTTTTTTCTTTTTCCTTTTTCTTTTTTTGCAAGTTATAACTGCTAATGAATAATCACTTGTTTGCAATATTATTTATATTATGCTTTATGATAGTCCATTTATTTTATATAGTTGTTAAACACTTTGATACTACTTTACGATCATACGAGCAAATCTATAGGATAGAATTAAACAGGTGGCTATTCATTCATATTTATAAAATATTATTAAATTAACACTTATTATAAAAATCATAGTAAAGAATTGCTTGTAGTATATGTATTGCGTATTATTGCATAGATTAATTTATTTACAGGGCTGTACACCATGCATTAACACAAATGATAGATTAGTGGATCCTGAAATGCAAAGTAGTTGTTTGATGCCGCCACCTCAAATGCAAACTTATCATGGTATGTTAGTTTACAGAGAAAAAAGAGAAACACGTTATTATTTTTAAATTAAATAATATTATATAAGATAGAAATATATTGATCTTTCATTATATTTATTTGCAGGAGATATGTCAATGAGAAATAATCCAATGATGAGTGGAGTACCACCTGGTATTTCTATGCCTCCACCTGGCTTATGTTTGCCAACACCAGAACAAATGTCAATGGGTTCTGGAGGCGCTACGCAATATCTTCATCTTGGCTTTCCATCGGTTAATCATTTACCACCATGGACAGGTCAGGTTGTGATGGGAAATCAACTGATGTATCATACCAGTGACATGTTGGCTTATCCACCTTCCCCTTTAGTCAGTCGCCAATCCTCGCCATCCCAATCTCGATCTCCTAGTCGTAGTAATTCTCCAATGGGTCGAAGAAATAATGCAATGCCTCGTACATCTTCACAAGTCACTCAGTCAACTTCGAATACGTTAACATCAACGAGTGCCTGTAACAGTCAGATGAGTATATCTAGTTCCAATGCCAGTTCCTTCCCTCTATTTCCTGCACTTGGCACTAGCAGAAGTCTTCCAGCACAATCACCCTTACTTCCATCGAGATCTCTTCCTTTACCTATTACCAGCACTACAACCTTCTCTAGACATAACAGCATAGACAACAATCCTTGCACATTAATCCCAGCGACACAATCAAAGCAACCACCACCACCTCCACCACGATTAAGATCTTCAACCTCTGGAGATTCTTTAAGGGAGGCATTGGGCAAAGAAATGCCAAACTTCAAAGGAAACCTACAAGATATTTCTCTTGATCAGGTGAGCTCAAATATTATTTTATAATTATTTCATAATTTCTATAATTGATATTTATCTTTATTATTTATTGATTAATATATAGATGCGGAGAATGAGTGACGAAGATTTAAGGGAAATTGGATTAACTCCAAATGCTGTAGGACAATTAAGAAGTATAATTAAAAGTCAAACCACTAATGGATTGAATCAAATTACTGCAGATAAGAAGCTAGACAATACTAATAATTCAGGAAATACGATGGGTGATTCTATGGAAAATGAGGTTTGTGTAAAAAAAAAAAAAAAGAAAAAAAAAAAGAAAAAAAGAACAACAAATTAATAGAATATACACGCGGTATAATATAATATATCTCTAATAAAATTCTAATGAATAAAATGTTGTTTTGTTCATAGGGTATGCCAGGTGTTGATATTTTAAATGATGGTGGAAATCAAGGTCCCAAATCCATGTTGATGCAGGAACAACATCCAGCGATGCATCATCATCATAATCACGCTGCTGCTCATAATTTAAGACGTTATCCCACTATGCCGCCATTGGATCCTACGCAAATTCAAATGTATCCTGCCCCTGCTCCAGTATACACAGCTCAAAATGCACCGTGTTATGCCTGTCTCACTGTACCTGTTGCTGGTGTGCAAAATCGATATTCAAGGTAATATCAGGAAACAATAGTAATACGTTTGCTTTAATATTTAGAAGACAAGGAACACATCTTTTCATTGTTTTTCTTTTCTTTTTTCTTTTTTTATTTTTATTTTCATTCTTTTCTTTTCTCTTTTTTTTTTTTTAGATGCAACGCCCAACACGTTTATTGTTTAGCCCAGCTGCAAGCTTTGAGATTGGACCATGAAAGCAGTCGGCATTGTTCACAGAGCAGTAGCTCCGATAGTTCCGGTAGTAGATCACCACCTGAAACACCTCCAGCAGCTCCATGGGTCGGAGGAAATGATAGTAATACGGCACCAGTTACAGATCATCTCGGTTCTGTTCCTATGCATTCTACAGGTGCTACATCTCATCCGACACCTCAACAACAACAGCAGCAACAACAACAACAACAACAACAACAACAACAACAGCAACAGCAACAGCAGCAACAACAACAACAACAGCAACAGATGCAACCACCGGAAAGACAACGCAGTAGGAAGAATCAGGGACATCAAATGCGTCATAAAAATCAAATGGTGAACGGTGGTGGACCGCCAAGTTTACCTCATTGCGTCTCATTTCCAACACCACCTCCGCATTCACAAGTCACGTATCTACCCCATGGACACTTCTCTGCCTTGAGGCCAAGTAGTGGTATCTACTCTAACTACTCGCATGGTCCTTATGCAAGGCCAGCTTACCCAAGCACATACCAGCCAAATAGCGAATTGATGTATCAGTATCCTGGACATCCAGCTTCAGGTGGAACCCCACCACCTCCACCCAATGCTGCGGGAACACCTGCACCTTATATGCCACCGACGCCCGTTGTCACATACGCACCAGCTGCTGTTCAACCAACTAAAGTATCCTGCTATAATTGTGGTAGCAGTAATCATATGGCGATAGATTGTAAAGATCAGACTATGGAGGACCTTACAAAGAAAGGTATGATTGTATATCTATCAGTTCTACATAATTTATTATTATTACAGGTAATTGTAATTAAGATTTTTTAATATATTTATGTGTGTGTCTCTATGTGTACGCGCGAGTATGCGTACGTACGTCTATGTGTGTGTGTGTGTGTGTGTGTGTGTGTGTGTAGTAAACGTAAAGTATTATATAGATGTAAATTTGTTATGTTTTAGCCCAATATCGATTAGATTATACGATAATGAAACAGCCAGGGGATTGTTCGAATTCTGACAAGTGATCCCCTGCCATGGACCATCCTACTATATTTCATCTTAATCATCAATTATACCATAGCGAATATCGGAGACGTCATTATTACCATCATTGTCATTATTACAATGATCCTGCTTCTACGAGCCAGCATAAGGATCGATTAAATGACGATTGCTGCAACTATTCTCCATTCAAGTTTTCAGTGATTTTTCTAGACATCCTCTGTATCGAAGCCGACGAATTTTTAACCAAGGACATTTCGCGATTCACGGTACCAGGTATACTCTTTACAAGTTCTTATTTATGATAGTGATTATTCTTAAGAAAAAAAAAAATAAAATAAAAATACAAAAAAACAAAAATACAAAAAAACAAAACAAACAAATAAATGTGCGATTGTAAAAAAAAAAAAAAAAAAAAAAAAAAAAATGAGAAAAAAACGTATGTAGAGCGTGTACAAAAGGAAAGGAAATGAAAAAGGAAAAAAAAGAAGCATAATGCAAAAAATGCCA